>NW_027467777.1:11653442-11698746 GCF_004210375.1 Tachypleus tridentatus | reverse complement strand
ATTATGTTACAACACTGGTTATGCGCTCACGCATTATGTTGCAACAATGGGGTAATATGCTCACATGATAATGAGCAGGTATGGTATCAACCACACACATTAATATTACAACAATGGTTATATACTCACACATTACATGTGCAACAGTGGTATGCACTTTCGCATCGTATGTACGAAGCAATTGTTGTATGCTCATGCATTATGTTGCAACCGATGGGTAATAATATCTCACGCATGATGTATGTACAACAGATGAACGTACGCTCACGCATTATGTGCAAGTGTGGTGTACACTCAAACATCCGTATTTGCAACAGTGGTGTATACTCACGCATTATGTGCAACTGATGGACGTATGCTCACACGTTACATATGTGCAACAGATTGGGTGCTCACTCACGCATCATGTGCAACCGTGGTGTAATACTCACACATTATGTTACAGCAATGAACAATATACTAACTACATTAATATTTTAACAGTGGTATAATACTCACACATTATGTTTTGACGGTGGTTATATCTCACACATTATGTACAACGCTGGTATACGCGTCACACGTATTATGTACAACAATGGAACATACTCGCATGATGTTACAAGCCGTTGGTTATATACTCACACATTATGTTACAACCAATGGGGTATATACTCACGCATTATGTACCGCAACGGTGGTGTACACTCACGCATCATGGTGCAAGCAATGGTGTATATACTCATACATTATGTTACCAACAATGGTGGGTATATCTCACGCAATGATGTATAACAATGGTGGCATGCACTCACGCATCGTATGTGCAACAATGGTGTATACTCATACATCATGTACAACAATGAATATACTCACACATTAGCAATTGATGAACATATACTCACACATTATGTTACAACAGTTGGTGAATACACTCACACGATCCGTATTGCAACGATGGTGGATAGCCTCACACATTATGTGCAACAGTAGTAGGTATGTAATAACACACATTACATGTGTACAACAGGTGGTATGCTCACTCACGCGGTAATTATGTGCAACAATGTGCGGGGTAGTATACTCACGCATAATGTACAACCGGTGGTTATAATACTAACACGTTAATATGTGCAATGATGATGTAATACTCGCACGGTAATGTTGCCAGCAATGGTGCATGCTCACGACATTATGTTAGCAATGATGGTGTATGCTCACAGCATTATGTTACAACAGCTGGTTGTAACACTAACGCATTTATGGTTACAACACGGTGGTGCAATACTCTCACATTATGTTACAACAGTGGGGTATACTTCAGCTGCACATTATGTGCAACAAATGGTATATGCTCACATATTATGGGCAACCAGTGGTATATACTCACGCAATAATGGTTATAAAACAACATTGGTTATATACTCACACATTATATTGCAACAACGATTGGTTATATACTCACGCATTATGTACAACAATGGTATATACTCACACATTATGTACAACAATGGTGTATACCTCACACATTATGGCAACACAGTATACAATGGTATATACTAACACATTATGTACAACAGTGGTATATACTCACACATTATGTGCAACAATGGTATATACTCACACATTATGTACAACAATGGTATATACTCACACATTATGTACAACAGTGGTATATGCTCACACATTATGTGCAACAATGGGTATATACTCACACGTTATGGTACAACAGTGGTGGTATATACTCACACATTATGTACAACAATGGTACCTATACAACTCACATACATTATGTACAACAATGGTATATACTCACACATTATGTACAACAATGGTATATAATACTCACACATTATGTACAACAATGGTATATACTCACACATTATGTACAACAATGGTATATACTCACACATCATGTACAACAATGGTATATACTCACACATTATGTACAACAATGGTATATACTCACATGTAACATACATTATGTACAACAATGGTATATATTACTCACACATTATGTGCAACAATTGGTATATACTCACACATAATAATGTACAACAATGGTATAACCACATTATGGTATAAAATGGTATATACTCACACATTATGTACAACAGATGGTATATACTCACACATTATGTACAACAATGGTATATACCACACATTATGTACAACAATGGTATATACTCACACATTATGTACAACAGTGGTATATACTCACACATTATGTACAACAATGGTATATACCTCACACATTATGTGCAACAATGGTATATACTCACACACATTATGTACAACAATGGTATATACTCACACATTATGTACAACAATGGTATACACTCACACATTATGTACAACAATGGTATATACTCACACATTATGTACAACAATGGTATATACTCACATTATGTACCAACAATGGTATATACTCACACATCATGTACAACAATGGTATATAATTCATAAACATTATGTACAACAATGGTATATACTCACACATTATGTACAACAATGGTATATACTCACACATTATGTACAACAGTGGTATATACCTCCTCACACATTATGTACAAACAGTGGTATATACCTCACACATTATGTACAACATGGTGGTATATACTCACACATTATGTACAACAATGGTATATACTCACACATTATGTACAACAATGGTATATACTCACACATTATGTACAAACAACAATGGTATATACTAACACACATTATGTACAACAATGGTATATACTCACACATTTATGTACAACAATGGTATATACTCACACATTATGTACAACAATGGTATATATACTCACACATTATGTACAACAGTGGTATATACTCACACATTATGTACAACAATGGTATATACTCACACATTATGTACAACGGTGGTATATACTCACGCATTATGTACAACAATGGGTACTCACACATTATGTACAACAAGTGGTATATACTCACACATTATGTACAACAGTGGTATATACTCACACATTATATGTACAATAAATATGGTATATATACTAACACATTATGTACAACAATGGTATATACTCACGCATTATGTACAACAATGGTATATATATTCACACACATTATGTACAACAATGGTATATACTCACACATTATGTACAACAGTGGTATATATACCACACATTATGTACAACAATGGTATATACTCACACATTATGTACAACAGTGGTTATATAACACATTATGTAATATGTACAACAATGGTTATATACCACACATTATAAAACAACAATGGTATATACTCACACATTATACAACAATGGTATATACTCACACATTATGTACAACAATGGTATATACTCACACATTATGTACAATAACAATGGTATATACTCACACATTATGTACAACAGTGGTATATACTCAACATCATGTACAACATGGTATATACCTCACACATTATGTAAATAACAGTGGTATATACTCACACATTATGTACAACAGTGGTATATACTCACACATTATGTACAACAATGGTATATACTCACACATTATGTACAACAATGGTATATCACAATTATCACAAATTATATACTCACACATTATGTACAACAATGGTATATACCACATTATCACAACATTATCAATTATGTACAACAATGGTATATACCATTATGTACAACAATGGGTATATACCTCAATAACACACATTATGTACAACAATGGTATATACTCACACATTATGTACAACAATGGTATATACCTCACATTATTATGTACAACAATGGTATATACTCACACATCATGTACAACAATGGTATATATACTCACACAATGGTATATACTCACACATTATGTACAACAATGGTATATACTCACACATTATGTACAACAGTGGTATATACTCACACATTATGTACAACACTGGTATATAATTCACTCACACATTATGTACAACAATGGTATATACTCACACTTTATGTACAACAGTGGTATATACTCACACATTATGTACAACAATGGTATATACTCACACATTATGTACAACAATGGTATATACTCACACATTATGTACAACAATGGTATATACCTCACACATTATGTACAACAATGGTATATACTCACACATTATGTACAACAATGGTATATACTCACACATCATGTACAACAATGGTGTATACTCACACATTATGTACAACAATGGTATATACTCACACATTATGTACAACAATGGTATATACTCACACATTATGTACAACGATTGGTATCAATACTCACACATTACACATGTACAACAGTGGTATATACTCACACATTATGTACAACAAGTGGTATATACTCACACATTATGTACAACAATGGTATATACTCACACATTATGTACAACAATGGTATATACTCACACTCACACATTATAACAAATGTACAATATGGTATACACACATCATGTACAACAATGGTATATACTCACACATTATGTACAACAGTGGTATATACTCACACATTATGTACAACAGTGGTATATACTCACACATAATGTACAACAATGGTATACACTCACACATCATGTACAACAATGGTATATACTCACACATCATGTACAACAGTGGTATATACTCACACATTATGTACAACAATGGTGTATACTCACACATTATGTACAACAGTGATATACACTCACATATTATGTACAACAATGTTATATACTCACACATTATGTACAACAGTGGTATATACTCACACATTATGTACAACAATGGTATATACCTCACACATTATGTACAAACAATGGTATATATACTCACACATAATGTACAACAATGGTATACACTCACACATTATGTACAACAGTGGTATACACTCACACATTATGTACAACAGTGGTATATACTCACACATTATGTACAACAATGGTATATACTCACACATTATGTACAACAATGGTATATACTCACACGTTATGTACAACCGTTGTATATACTCACACATTATGTACAACAATGGTATATACTCACACATTATGTACAACAATGGTATATACTCACACGTCATGTACAACAATGGTATATACTCACACATTATGTAATAACAATGGTATATACTCACACATTATGTACAACAGTGGTATACACTCACACATCATGTACAACAATGGTATATACTCACACATTATGTACAACAGATGGTATATACTCATACATCATGTACAACAATGGTATTATACTCACACATTATGTACAACAATGGTATATACTCACGCAATATTAATGTACAACAATGGTATACACTCACACATCATGTACAACAATGGTATATACTCACACACTATGTACAACAGTGGTATATACTCACACATTATGTACAACAGTGGTATATACTCACACATTATGTACAACAGTGGTATATACTCACACATTATGTACAACAGTGGTATATACTCACACATTATGTACAACAGTGGTATACACTCACACATTATGTACAACAGTGGTATATACTCACACATTATGTACAACAATGGTATATACTCACACATTATGTACAACAATGGTATATACTCACACATGATGTACAACAGTGGTATATACTCACACATTATGTACAACAGTGGTATACACTCACACATTATGTACAACAATGGTATATACTCACACATTATGTACAACAATAGTATATACTCACACATTATGTACAAGAATGGTATATACTCACACATTATGTACAACAATGGTATATACTCATACATCATGTACAACAATGGTATATACTCACACATTATGTACAACAGTGGTATATACTCACACATTATGTACAACAGTGGTATACACTCACACATCATATACAACAATGGTAATACTCACACATTATGTACAACAATGGTATATACTCACACATTAATGTACAACAATGGTATATATACTCACACATTATGTACAACAATGGTATATACTCACACATTATGTACAACAGTGGTATACACTCACACATCATGTACAACAATGGTATATACTCACACATTATGTACAACAATGGTATATACTCACACATAATGTATAACAATGGTATACACTCACACATCATGTACAACAATGGTATATACTCATACATCATGTACAACAATGGTATATACTCACACATTATGTACAACAATGGTATATACTCACACAATATGTACAACAGTGGTATACACTCACACATCATGTACAACAATGGTATATACTCACACATTATGTACAACAATGGTATATACTCACACATAATGTACAACAATGGTATATACTCACACACATTATGTACAACAATGGTATATACTCACACATTATGTACAACAGTGGTATATACCACACATTATGTACAACAGTGGTATATACCCACACATTATGTACAACAGTGGTATACACTCACACATTATGTACAACAGTGGTATATACTCACACATTATGTACAACAATGGTATATACTCACACATTATGCACAACAATGGTATATACTCACACATTATGTACAACAAAGGTATATACTCATACATCATGTACAACAATTGTATATACTCACACATTATGTACAACAATGGTATATACTCACACATTATGTACAACAATGGTATATACTCACACATTATGTACAACAGTGGTATATACTAACACATTATGTACAACAATGGTATATACTCACACATTATGTACAACAATGGTATATACTCACACATTATGTACAACAACAGTGGTATATACACTCACACATCGTATGTACAACAATGGTATATACCCACATTATGTACAACAATGGTATATACTCACACATAATGTATAACAATGGTATACACTCACACATCGTATGTACAACAATGGTATATACTCATACATCATGTACAACAATGGTATATACTCACACATTATGTACAACAATGGTATATACTCACACATTATGTACAACAGTGGTATACACTCACACATCATGTACAACAATGGTATATACTCACACATTATGTACAACAATGGTATATACTCACACATAATGTACAACAATGGTATACACTCACACATCATGTACAACAATGGTATATACTCACACATTATGTACAACAGTGGTATATACTCACACATTATGTACAACAGTGGTATATACCCACACATTTTTATGTACAACAGTGGTATACACTCACACATTATGTACAACAGTGGTATATACTCACACATTATGTACAACAATGGTATATACTCACACATTATGTACAACAATGGTATATACTCACACATTATGTACAACAATGGTATATACTCATACATCATGTACAACAATTGTATATACTCACACATTATGTACAACAATGGTATATACTCACACATTATGTACAACAATGGTATATATTCACACATTATGTACAACAGTGGTATATACTAACACATTATGTACAACAATGGTATATACTTACACATTATGTACAACAATGGTATATACTCACACATTATGTACAACAATGGTATATACTCACACATAATGTACAACAATGGTATACACTCACACATCATGTACAACAATGGTATATACTCACACATTATGTAAAATAACAGTGGTATATACTCACACATTATTATGTACAACAATGGCATATATACCCACACATTATGTACAACAGTGGTATACACTCACACATTATGTACAACAGTGGTATATACTAACACATTATGTACAACAATGGTATATACTCACACATTATGCACAACAATGGTATATACTCACACATTATGTACAACAAAGGTATATACTCATACATCATGTACAACAATTGTATATACTCACACATTATGTACAACAATGGTATATACTCACACATTATGTACAACAATGGTATATACTCACACATTATGTACAACAGTGCTATATACTAACACATTATGTACAACAATGGTATATACTCACACATTATGTACAACAATGGTATATACTCACACATTATGTACAACAGTGGTATACACTCACACATCATGTACAACAATGGTATATACTCATACATTATGTACAACAATGGTATATACTCACACATAATGTATAACAATGGTATACACTCACACATCATGTACAACAATGGTATATACTCATACATCATGTACAACAATGGTATATACTCACACATTATGTACAACAATGGTATATACTCACACATTATGTACAACAGTGGTATACACTCACACATCATGTACAACAATGGTATATACTCACACATTATGTACAACAATGGTATATACTACACACACATAATGTACAACAATGGTATACACTCACACATCATGTACAACAATGGTATATACTCACACATTATGTACAACAGTGGTATATACTCACACATTATGTACAACAGTGGTATATACCCACACATTTTGTACAACAGTGGTATACACTCACACATTATGTACAACAGTGGTATATACTCACACATTATGTACAACAATGGTATATACTCACACATTATGCAACAACAATGGTATATATACTCACACATTATGTACAACAATGGTATATACCTCATACATCATGTACAACAATTGTATATACTCACACATTATGTACAACAATGGTATATACTCACACATTATGTTACAACAATGGTATATATTCACACATTATGTACAACAGTGGTATATACTAACACATTATGTACAACAATGGTATATACTTACACATTATGTACAACAATGGTATATACTCACACATTATGTACAACAATGGTATATACTCACACATAATGTATAACAATGGTATACACTCACACATCATGTACAACAATGGTATATATACTCATACATCATGTACAACAATGGTATATACTCACATTATGTTACAACAATGGTATATACTCATAACATTATGTGTACAACAGTGGTATACACTCACACATCATGTACAACAATGGTATATACTCACACATTATGTACAACAATGGTATATACTCACACATAATGTACAACAATGGTATACACTCACACATCATGTACAACAATGGTATATACTCACACATTATGTACAACAGTGGTATATACTCACACATTATGTACAACAGTGGTATATACCCACATTATGTACAACAGTGGTATATACACTCACACATTATGTACAACAGTGGTATATACTCACACATTATGTACAACAATGGTATATACTCACACATTATGCACAACAATGGTATATACTTACACATTATGTACATCAAAGGTATATACTCACACATTATGTACAACAATGGTATATACTAACACATTATGTACAACAATGGTATATACTCACACATTATGTACAACAATGGTATATACTCACACATTATGTACAACAGTGCTATATACTAACACATTATGTACAACAATGGTATATACTCACACATTATGTACAACAATGGTATATACTCACACATTATGTACAACAATGGTATATACTCACACATTATGTACAACACTGGTATATACTAACACATTATGTACAACAATGGTATATACTCACACATTATGTACAACAGTGGTATATACCCACACATTTTGTACAACAGTGGTATACACTCACACATTATGTACAACAGTGGTATATACTCACACATTATGTACAACAATGGTATATACTCACGCATTATGCAACAACAATGGTATATACTCACACATTATGTACAACAATGGTATATACTCACACATCATGTACAACAATTGTATATACCACACACATTATGTACAACAATGGTATATACTCACACATTATGTGTACAACAATGGTATATATTCACACATTATGTACAACAATGGTATATACTCAACACATTATGTACAACAATGGTATATACTTACACATTATGTACAACAATGGTATATACTCACACACTATGTACAACAATGGTATATGCACTCACACATTATGTACAACAATGGTATATACTCACACATTATGTACAACAATGGTATACACTCACATTATGTACAACAACAATGGTATATACTCACACTTAATGTACAACAATGGTATATACTCACACATTATGTACAACAATGGTATATACTCACACATTATGTACAACACTGGTATATACTCTAACACATTATGTACAACAATGGTATATACTCACACATTATGTACAACAATGGTATATACTCACACATTATGTACAACAATGGTATATACTCACATATTATGTACAAACAATGGTATATATGCTCACATTATTATGTACAACGATTGGTATATACTCACACATTATGTACAACAGTGGTATATACTCACACATTATGTACAACAATGGTATATACCTCACACATTATGTACAACATTGGTATACACTCACACATTATGTACAACAATGGTATATACTCACGCATAATATGTGCAACAGTGGTATATACTACTAACACATTATGTACAACAGTGGTATATACTCACACATTATGTACAACAATGGTATATACTCACACATTATGTACAACAGTGGTATATACTCACACATTATGTACAACAGTGGTATACACTCACACATTATGTACAACAATGGTATATACTCACACATAATGTACAACAGTGGTATATACTAACACATTATGTACAACAGTGGTATATACTCACACGTTATGTACAACAATGGTATATACTCACATTATTATGTACAACAATGGTATATACTCACGCATAATGTACAACACTGGTATATACTCACACATCGTATGTACAAACAATGGTATATACTCACACATTATGTACAACAGTGGTATATACTCTCACACATTATGTACAACAGTGGTATATACTCACACATTATGTACAACAGTGGTATATACTCACACAATATGTACAACAGTGGTATATACTCACACATTATGTACAACAGTGGTATACACTCACACATTATGTACAACAGTGGTATATACTCACACATTATGTACAACAATGGTATATACTCACACATTATGTACAACAATGGTATATACTCACACATTATGTACAAGAGTGGTATACACTCATACATCATGTACAACAATGGTATATACTCACACATTATGTACAACAATGGTATATACTCACACATTATGTACAACAATGGTATATACTCACACATCATGTACAACAGTGGTATATACTCATACATCATGTACAACAATGGTATATACTCACACATTATGTACAACAATGGTATATACTCACACATTATGTACAACAATGGTATATACTCACACATTATGTACAACAATGGTAGATACTCATACATCATGTACAACAATGGTATATACTGACACATTATGTACAACAGTGCTATATACTAACACATTATGTACAACAATGGTATATACTCACACATTATGTACAACAATGGTATATACTCACACATTATGTACAACAGTGGTATACACTCACACATCATGTACAACAATGGTATATACTCATACATTATGTACAACAATAATTGTTGGGCTATACAACAACATATTATGAAAGAAACTTTTAATTTAATTCAAAAATACGTGAAAACAAAGAATACTGTAAAAATGCATATCAGTATATAATGTTGAAAACTGTGAAAAAAAAACAAATATAGAAGAATAAATAGAATAAATAACAAATAAACTGAAACAATAATTGGCCTGAGTCAGGTTTATACAACGTCAATATAAGAAGAAATTAAGCTACAGCTAGTTAACAATGTGAATACTATAATATATTAAGCTACAGCTAGTTAACAATATGAATACTCTAATATATTAAGCTACAGCTAGTTAACAATGTGAATACTAGAATAGTTTAGACTACAGCTATTTAACAATGTGAATACTAGAATAGTTTAGGCTACAGCTATTTAACAATGAGAATACTAAAATAGTTTAGGCTACAGCTAGTTAACAATGTGATTACTAAGATAGTTTAGGCTACAGCTATTTAACAATGTGATTACTAAGATAGTTTAGGCTACAGCTATTTAACAATGTGAATACTAGAATAGTTTAGGCTAAAGCTAGTTAACAATGTGATTACTAAGATAGTTTAGGCTACAGCTATTTAACAATGTGAATACTAGAATAGTTTAGGCTACAGCTAGTTAACAATGTGATTACTAAGATAGTTTAGGCTACAGCCATTTAACAATGTGAATTCAAGAATAGTTTAGGCTCAGCTAGTTAACAATGTGAATACTAGAATAGTTTTGGCTACAGCTAGTTAAGAATGTGAATACTAGAATAGTTTAGGCTACAGTTATTTAACAATGTGAATACTAGAATAGTTTTGGCTACAGCTATTTAACAACGTGAATACTAGGATAGTTTTGGCTTCAGCTATTTAACAACGTGAATACTAGAATATTTTAGCTACAGCTAGTTAACAATGTGAATACTAGAATAGTTTAGGCTACAGCTAGTTAACAATGTGATTACTAGGATAGTTTTGGCTACAGCTATTTAACAACGTGAATACTAGAATAGTTTAGGCTACAGCTATTTAACAATGTGAATACTAGAATAGTTTTGGCTACAGCTATTTAACAACGTGAATACTAGGATAGTTTTGGCTACAGCTATTTAACAACGTGAATACTAGGATAGTTTTGGATACAGCTAGTTAACAATGTGAATAGTAGAATAGTTTAGGCTACAGCTAGTTAACAATGTGAATACTAGAATAGTTTTGGCTACAGCTATTTAACAATGTGAATACTAGAATAGTTTGGCTACAGCTATTTAACAATGTGAATACCAGGATATTTTAGGCTACAGCTAGTTAACAATGTGAATACTAGTATAGTTTAGGCTACAGCTAGTTAACAATGTGATTACTAAGATAGTTTAGGCTACAGCTAGTTAACAATGTGAATACTAGAATAGTTTAGGCTACAGCTAGTTAACAATGTGATTACTAAGATAGTTTTGGCTATAGCTATTTAACAACGTGAATACTAGGATATTTTTGGCTACAGCTAGTTAACAATGTGAATACTAGAATAGTTTAGGCTACAACTATTTAACAATGTGAATACTACAATAGTTTAGGCTACAGATATTTAACAATGTGAATACTAGAATAGTTTAGGCTACAGCTATTTAACAATGTGAATACTAGAATAGTTTAGGCTACAGCTAGTTAACAATGTGAATACAAGAATAGTTTTGGCTACAGCTAGTTAACAATGTGAATAGTAGAATAGTTTAGGCTACAGCTAGTTAACAATGTGAATACTAGAATAGTTTTGGCTACAGCTATTTAACAATGTGAATACTAGAATAGTTTAGGCTACAGCTAGTTAACAATGTGAATACTAGAATAGTTTAGGCTACAGCTAGTTAACAATGTGAATCCTAGAATAGTTTAGGCTACAACTATTTAACAATGTGAATACTAGAATAGTTTTGGCTACAGCCTATTTAACAACATGAATACTAAGATAGTTTTGGCTACAGCTATTTAACAATGTGAATACCAGAATAGTTTAGGCTACAGCTAGTTAACAATGTGAATACTAGAATAGTTTAAGCTACAACTATTTAACAATGTGAATACTAGAATAGTTTAGGCTAAAGCCAGTTAACAATGTGAATACTAGAATAGTTTAGGCTACAGCTAGTTAACAATGTGAATACTACAATAGTTTTGGCTACAGCTATTTAACAATATGAATACTACAATAGTTTTGGCTACAGCTATTTAACAATGTGAATACTAGAATAGTTTAGGCTACAGCTATTTAACAATGTGAATACTAGAATAGTTTAGGCTACAGCTATTTAACAATGTGAATACTACAATAGTTTAGGCTACAGCTATTTAACAATGTGAATACTAGAATAGTTTAGGCTACAGCGAGTTATCAATGTGAGTACTCCGAGATATGGTTTCCATAATAATATCTGTGTTAATTCAAAGTGCTACAGAAAAGTTTTCATTGTAGAAAACACAACTAAACATTTTCCAACTTAATAAGTAAATCGCATTATTAATTGTATGTTTTAAATGAAGCAGTAGTTGAGATGGTATATTGAGATAGTAACCACAACACCCGTGTCACTTCTACGTTTATTTTTACCAAGTTATAACTGACCAACAGCAAAAACCGTTTCTTTTCTTAATAAAATTATCTTTATATTACTTACGTACGTACTTATCTGTTGAAGCTATATTATCTACACTCCAACCCCAGTCATTCAGTGCTAAATACTGAGTTTCGATATCCGTGGTTGATACAGCTCAGATGAAAAATTGTGGAATTTATTATAGCCTGAAGATGGCGCTGCGATGCTTATTTTATCCTTTCTCAGAAGCACGTCAACTGACTTTGCTTTTCAGAAGGGTTGAGTTTTTCTAAAGGATACATACAGCTGATAAATGTTGAAACTGTAACATTATGCCTGTAGCTTTTAACTGGGACAACCAATACCTTTATAACAAACATACCAAAATTTATTTCTAGTTATCTGATACTTACAGACTGTTTAAATTAAAAGTAGACACGGTGGTCTACTGTCTAGATTCTAGAATATTACCTGTAACTAATCTTATACGACCGTATTTAATGTGTATAGTATACCATATAGTTTTAAATACTCTCTGGTCACTAGAATATATCTCAACATAATCCATTTAATAACGAGATAACAAATGTAAAAACCCACAATAGAGCATTGTTTTCTTTGTCCCTGACATCCAGAGGAGCCGGTGAAATAGACCTCGACTAATGAGATATGTAATATCTAAGCTTCGTCCTTTTATTTATGAGATTTGTAGTTAAGCGGCAACACAAGTCCGCCCACCGACGTTCTGACCTAGGTGACCTCGACTAAACTGGCTGGCCACGTCTTTAACCTTTCTTATGACCTTCGGCTAATTTAGTTTTTCAAAATAATGCTGTTATAAAATGTTAAACCTATTCCCGACACACGTGCGTGCTAGTTTATAAACATGTAGGGGTTTGAAACCAGAAGAAAATATTAATATTTCTCTCAGAACAAGACTTGCTGTTTACATCAAATATTTCTCAGTACTGCTATTTGTATATATATATATACATATGTGAGACATATATACTTTCCACTAGCTGTTCAGACGCTGCTTCCATATCACAACGATATGTCAGTGAAGGAGGCCTAGCGTGAGAGGCAGACGGCTGACATGATGGATTTGATTTAGCTGAAAACCGACAGAATAAAAAGAATATATTTCTGTTAGTGTCTGCACGACCATTCTCACGAAAAGACCGGGTTGATAAATTGTTGCACGATGAAAAGAAACAGAAAGTCAAGCGATTTAATTTGGGATGATATATATATATATATGTGTGAGAACGAGGGTTAGCGTAACATAACGTTATGTTTATAGAACAATGTGAAAATATGGTTAAATTATAAAGCTTACAAGGACTTCACATGAATTAGAAATTCAAACTAATTCAATTGTTCTTTTTACTACACGTAATTTTAATAAAACTACACTGTTCTTATTTGGACCACTTACCTAAACTGTGTTACACGTAAGTTTAATAAAACTACACTGTTTTTATTTGGACCACTTACCTAAACTGTGTTACACGTAAGTTTAATAAAACTACACTGGTTTTATTTGGACCACTTACCTAAACTGTGTTACACGTAAGTTTAATAAAACTACACTGTTTTTATTTGAACCACTTACCTAAACTGTATTACACGTAAGTTTAATAAAACTACACTGTTTTTATTTGGACCACTTACCTAAACTGTGTTACACGTAAGTTGAATAAAACTACACTGGTTTTATTTGGACCACTTACCTAAACTGTGTTACACGTAAGTTTAATAAAACTACACTGTTTTTATTTGGACCACTTACCTAAACTGTATTACACGTAAGTTTAATAAAACTACACTGGTTTTATTTGGACCACTTACCTAAACTGTGTTACACGTAAGTTTAATAAAACTACACTGGTTTTATTTGGACCACTTACCTAAACTGTGTTACACGTAAGTTTAATAAAACTACACTGGTTTTATTTGGACCACTTACCTAAACTGTGTTACACGTAAGTTTAATAAAACTTCACTGTTTTTATTTGGACCACTTACCTAAACTGTTTCATTAACTCAGGTATTCTATTTTTGACTTGCTTTCATTCCAATAAATAGGAGCATGCTGTTAGTTTATAAAGTAATTCAATAAATGGAAGAAACAAATTGTTAGTTTATAAAATAATTCATTACATGGGAGAAGCAAACTTTATATTTATAAAGTAATTCAATAAATCGTAGAAACAAACTGTTTGTTTATAAAGTAATTCAATAAATCGTAGAAACAAACTGTTTGTTTATAAAGTAATTCTTTAAATGGTAGAAACAAACTGTTTGTTTATAAAGTAATTCAATAAATCGTAGAAACAAACTGTTTGTTTATAAAGTAATTCTTTAAATGGTAGAAACAAACTGTTTGTTTATAAAGTAATTCAATAAATCGTAGAAACAAACTGTTTGTTTATAAAGTAATTCTTTAAATGGTAGAAACAAACTGTTTGTTTATAAAGTAATTCAATTAATCGTAGAAACAAACTGTTTGTTTATAAAGTAATTCTTTAAATGGTAGAAACAAACTGTTTGTTTATAAAGTAATTCTTTAAATGGTAGAAACAAACTGTTTGTTTATAAAGTAATTCTTTAAATGGAAGAAACAAACTGTTTGTTTATAAAGTAATTCTTTAAATGGTAGAAACAAACTGTTTGTTTATAAAGTAATTCTTTAAATGGTAGAAACAAAGTGTTAACTTACTAAATTATTCATTAACTGGTAGAAACAAAGTGTTAGCTTACTAAGTTATTCATTAAATGGTAGAAACAAAGTGTTAGCTTACTAAGTTATTCATTAAATGGTAGAAACAAAGTGTTAGCTTACTAAGTTATTCATTAAATGGTAGAAACAAACTGTTAGTTTACAAAGTTATTCATTAAATGGTAGAAACAAAGTGTTAGCTTACTAAGTTATTCATTAAATGGTAGAAACAAAGTGTTAGCTTACTAAGTTATTCATTAAATGGTAGAAACAAAGTGTTAGCTTACTAAGTTATTCATTAAATGGTAGAAACAAAGTGTTAGCTTACTAAGTTATTCATTAAATGGTAGAAACAAACTGTTAGTTTACAAAGTTATTCATTAAATGGTAGAAACAAAGTGTTAGTTTATAGAGTAATTCATTAAATGTTTATTGAGCTAAAAATATTTCACCAGGCTTAAAAATAAAATGTTTTGTTCATCAGTCGACAATAGATGACATTTTTGTGTGCGTTTGGGAATTTTAGAAATAACTGTTTAGACTGGCACGCTACTATCGAAAGTGTACTATTAAAAATGTGGACACTTCCTAGTTAATGAAACAAGGGATAGATTTGAAACATTCTTTCTAATATACTGAAGCAAACAATTTATTTGAGATGAAAATTATGGATATTCCATCTTTGACTCAACTGTTGTTAATTTTGAACATCACATAAAATACGCTAGTGGTTAATTGGCTTATGTTTAATTCATTCTATAGCGCCACCTAGTGGACATATTTATAAATACTGTGAGCGTTACAGTAAAGGGTTGATAGACTACTTCAGGTTTATTTTGAGATGCCAGAAGCAGGAAATTTGTGTGCGGGGGGAAGGGTCCCCACATCTTGTCACGTCCCTAGCTCTATGGGGAAGTGTTTATCTCTCAGCGAAAAATATCAAGCAGCCTATAGTCGTTGTTTTTCCTTACAAGACGCATTTTATTTAAGTTTTATTTATTTCTAGGGTTAATGTACACGTACTATTTTTATTAAGAAAGAAATAACACAATTTAATATATTTGTAAGTTTGATAATTATAAATACAGTCAGTTAATAATATTCAAATGGATAATCGAAATGTCGTGTTAGACATGTTACTACGTGAATAGTTTATAATTATAGAAAATACAGTTAAACACAATACGTGAAAGTAGGGTACAACTATACACACTAGTTGATCATATACAGCTGATAATATGTTATAGGCGACACCTATCAACTGGTTTTAAAGTACGGAATCGATAATGCATTGTGTAATGTGATTACTGATCGAATGTGACATTTTATGTTCTGTAATGTATTTATTGAATCAACCTGTGTTATGTAATGTGTTTACTGACTGAACCTGATATAAATCTGTGTTATGTAATGTGTTTACAGACTGAACCTGATATCAATCTGTGTTATGTAATGTGTTTACTGACTGAACCTGATATAAACTTGTGTTATGTAATGTGTTTACAGACTGAACCTGATATCAATCTGTGTTATGTAATGTGTTTACTGACTGAACCTGATATCAACCCGTGTTATGCAATGTGTTTACTAACTGAACCTGATATCAACCTGTGTTATGTAATGTGCTTACTGACTGAACCTGATATCAACCTGTGTTATGTAATGTGTTTACTGACTGAACCTAGTATCAACCTGTGTTATGTAATGTGTTTACTGACTGAACCTAATATCAACCTGTGTTATGTAATGTGTTTACTGAATGAACCTGATATCAATCTGTGTTATGTAATGTGTTTACTGACTAAAACTAATATCAACCTGTGTTATGTAATGTGTTTACTGAATGAACCTGATATCAACCTGTGTTATGTAATATGTTTACTGACTGAACCTGACATCAATCTGTGTTATGTAATGTGTTTACTGACTGAACCTCCATTATGTAATGTTTTAACTAATACGTATGTTTTATGTTGTTATACGTTTACTGTCATCTTTGTGTAAAGTACCTTAACACAACCTGTTCGTAAGAAATAAAAATAACAGGTTCTAGATTATAGAACTTTAAAATTATTTAATATATACATGTATGTGAATTAAAAAAATTAAGTGCTTAATGAAAAAACTCTAGAGAAATATAACCTTGTCATTTTCTACTTATATGTAAACTGAAGGAAGTAGAAACTGAAACTCCTTGTAGCTTACAGAAAACTTCTCATGCTTGACTGTTGTAGAAATTGAAACTCCTTGTAGCTTACAGAAAACTTCTCATAAGCTTGACTGTTGTAGAAGGTGAAACTCCTTGTAGCTTACAGAAAACTTCTCATAAGCTTGACTGTTGTAGAAAGTGAAACTCCTTGTAGCTTACAGAAAACTTCTCATAAGCTTGACTGTTGTAGAAAGTGAAACTCCTTGTAGCTTACAGGAAACTTCTCATGCTTGACTGTTGTAGAAAGTGAAACTCCTTGTAGCTTACAGAAAATTCTCATGCTTGACTGTTGTAGAAACTGAAACTCCTTGTAGCTTACAGAAAACTTCTCATAAGCTTGACTGTTGTAGAAGGTGAAACTCCTTGTAGCTTACAGAAAACTTCTCATAAGCTTGACTGTTGCAGAAATTGAAACTCCTTGTAGCTTACAGAAAACTTCTCATAAGCTTGACTGTTGTAGAAACTGAAACTCCTTGTAGCTTACAGAAAACTTCTCATAAGCTTGACTGTTGTAGAAATTGAAACTCCTTGTAGCTTACAGAAAACTTCTCATAAGCTTGACTGTTGTAGAAAGTGAAACTCCTTGTAGCTTACAGAAAACTTCTCATAAGCTTGACTGTTGTAGAAAGTGAAACTCCTTGTAGCTTACAGAAAACTTCTCATAAGCTTGACTGTTGTAGAAGGTGAAACTCCTTGTAGCTTACAGAAAACTTCTCATAAGCTTGACTGTTGTAGAAAGTGAAACTCCTTGTAGCTTACAGAAAACTTCTCATAAGCTTGACTGTTGTAGAAGGTGAAACTCCTTGTAGCTTACAGAAAACTTCTCATAAGCTTGACTGTTGTAGAAATTGAAACTACTTTAGCTTACAGAAAACTTCTCATAAGCTTGACTGTTGTAGAAATTGAAACTCCTTGTAGCTTACAGAAAACTTCTCATAAGCTTGACTGTTGTAGAAAGTGAAACTCCTTGTAGCTTACAGAAAACTTCTCATAAGCTTGACTGTTGTAGAAAGTGAAACTCCTTGTAGCTTACAGAATACTTCTCATAAACTTGACTGTTAGTGTTATCAATGAAATATAGGCGGCGAAAAGAAATAAATGAAAAAGGAACAAGACGAATGAAGAATGGACTACCGCGCCATCTATTGTCATTTCCTGATGATATTATAAGATGACGTGTATGACCGAGGGTGTAGAAAACATACGTTACGTTTGTGCACTCTCATATCATCGGAAATAAAAATACCTAACGCTTATAGAGAAGTATAAAAGTGGAAGTTCTGAAACTTACGACATAGTAAAGCATAGAAGTGAAATATTTAAGCCTAGAAATTACATTATAGTAAAGTTTGGAAACGAAACTCTTAGGTCTAAAACCCATGTCACAATAGGTCCGCAAGTAAAACCTTTACATCTGAACCTATACTTTACGTCGTAGTAAAAGTTGGAAGTAAACTTACATTTATGTCTGAATGTAACATTTTTTGATTTTTTGATGACGTGGACCACAAAACCAACTCATCATGGAGTATTTTACTGTTTCCAACAGCAAGATTCCCAGTATGAAATACTTCAAAAGACGAGAGTTTGTTTTATAATGCACATACATCTCAGTTGTATTGATAAACAACACATAATAGATGTTTGTTTGTTTGCTTTTTTAATTTCGCGCAAAGTTACTCGAGGGCTATCTGCGCTAGTCGTCCCTAATTTAGCAGTGTGAGACTAGAAGGAAGGTAGCTAGTCATCACCACCCACCGCCAACTCTTGAGTTACTTTTTTACCAACGAATAGTGGGATTGACCGAACATTATACTGCCCTCATGGCTGAAAGGGCGAGCATGTTTGATGCGACCGGGATTCGAACCCGGGACCTTCGGATTACGAGTCGAACGCCTTAACACGTTTGGCCATGCCGGGCCTCACAGAATAGAAGGAGCCCTAAATAGAACTTGTTAGATTGTGTCGGAAATTAAACGTTCCTAAAGAATGACTTTGGAACAGAAACTTAAACTTTATAACTAACTGCTAAGGATTTTGGTCTGTTTTAAATTTCGCGCAAACCTACTCGAGGGCTATCTGCGCTAGCCGTTCCTAATTTAGAAGTGTAAGACTAGAAGGAAGGCAGCTAGTCATCACCACCCACCGCCAACTCTTGGGCTACTCTTTACCAACGAATAGTGGGATTGACCGCACATTATACTGCCCCCACGGCTGAAAGGGCAAGAATGTTTGGTGTGATTGGGATTCGAACCCGCAACCCTCGGATTACGAGTGGAGTTCTTAACCATCTAGCCATGCCGGGCCAACTGTTTAAACAAAACAATAATTATATAGAGGTCGTAATATTTAATACTAATTGTAAACTAAATTATAGAGGTCGTGATAGTTAATACTAATGGTAAACTAAGTTTTCAATTTATATTGTTAGGCTTAACTTTATGTTGTTATTTACTTATATGGAAGTTAGTTGTTGTTTTTTGAATCAACAAGCTACTTTATGTTACACAGAACTGAGTACAATTATATCTTTATAATTACTCATAAGTAATATTTATAATTACTTGGGCCTATTTTATTAGGATTAATTTGAGGATTAGCAAAATTCAAACCTTCCACAAACTACTCTTCAAGAGAAATGGGCCCGGCATGACCAGGTGGCTTTAGTCGTTCTACTCTAATCCGAAGGTCGCGGGTTCGAATCCCGGTCGCACCAAACATGCTCGCCCTTTCAGCCGTGAGGACGTAATAAGTGACGGTAAATCCCAGTATTCGTTGGTAAAAGAGTAGCCCAAGAGTTGGCGGTGGGTGGTGATAACTAGCTGCCTTCCCTCTAGTCTTACACTGCTAAATTAGGGACGGCTAGCGCAGATAGCCCTCGAGTAGCTTTACGCAAAATTAAACAAAAACAATCAAGACAAATAACAGTAAGGGGTACATAAATTAGTATCCTTGAAACTGGGTAACCATCTGAGAACACCACTGAGTCTATTTAACAGTCATTTTTCTTTCTTATTTAGTGGTAGAAGTTCAAAACCCGTAGTAAAATAATTACCAGTAAACAGTGATAAAAACAGTCGGCTTGGGATGTCCTCCTCTTCTGTATTATGTGCAATAACATTTGGAACTCATTCTAAAGGCCAGTTGAGTGAACCCTTTGTAAACAATCGTTAATTTTCGTTTTATCTTCTTGCCTTGACAGAAGTGGTTTAGAAGGTTTGTTACTGGTCAGTATTACCGAGAAAACCAACAATTCTAATTGGGTAAAACATTTCCCGCCAGATAGAGTAAGAACTACAAGTAAACAAAGGTGTTTCCAAACAATTCTCGGCTAGAGAACGGAGAAAACGAAATTACCCGAAGTTTATAAATAATTCATTCTACACAACCTGCGGTACATCACTGGATATTTGAAGTAACCATGTCACAAAATTCTATCCTTTCATTTGGAAATTACATGCAAAGCTAAGTTAAACCTTTCTAAACATAACTGTTCCTAATTTTGAATTGGTAGACTAAAAGGAAGGCAGATAATGGAAAACACTTACTTTCAGTTACTGTACAACTCTTGACTGTCCAAACAGTAGGATTTGACTGTCAATAATACCTATGAGCCTAAAATGTGAAGCAAGTCCTTGGGGAAGCGTGACGCGAACAATAATTCTTTGGATTCACAGAACGTACACGTAACAACGAAGGAACACTGCGTAAAAAATATTTAACCACGTAACGAAACTTCTAGCGAGTTATAATCGTAAATAATCACCACGTATACGGTTACACAGAACAGGTAACTTAACGACAGATGTGCATTCGACGTCTTTGATCTCGAAAGCTCGGCGAAGAATTCACGAGGTTGAACGGGCGTGTTCCAGTCACCTGGACTCAGTTAACAGTGTTCTAAGAACACTTTAACCAGCACGGTTTAACTACAAAATATTTCCTTTCGTTTGAAAGAACTACAGAAATCGACTGAACAGTTGAAACAGTTTCTTGTCGCTAGAAGATAAGAGACTCCATCAAACACCTCGGGCGCTTGTTCTGTATCTTCAAGGACTGGTCAGCGTTACCGAGAAGATGGAACAATTACTGCCATCTGGTGAGGGTTCAGTGATGATTAATGGGAAAAGGAGTGCTGACTAGTAACATTTATGGAATGATCTAACAATGTAATAATAATACAGTAGTCACACTTGGTCTAGCTAGATCTAACTATGTAACAATAATACAGTATTCACATTTGGTCTAGCTAGATCTAACTATGTAACAATAATACAATATTCACACTTGGTCTAGCTAGATCTAACTATGTAATAATAATACAGTATTCACAATTGGTCTAGCTAGATCTAACTATGTAACATTAATACAATATTCACACTTGATCTAGCTAGATCTAACTATGTAACAATAATACAATATTCACAATTGGTCTAGCTAGATCTAACTATGTAACAATAATACAATATTCACACTTGATCTAGCTAGATCTAACTATGTAACAATAATACAATATTCACACTTGGTCTAGCTAGATCTAACTATGTAACAATAGTACAATATTCACACTTGGTCTAGCTAGATCTAACTATGTAACAATAATACAATATTCACAATTGGTCTAGCTAGATCTAACTATGTAACAATAATACAGTATTCACACTTGGTTTAGCTAGATCTAACTATGTAACAATAATACAATATTCACACTTGATCTAGCTAGATCTAACTATGTAACAATAATACAGTATTCACACTTGGTCTAGCTAGATCTAACTATGTAACAATAATACAATATACACACTTGGTCTAGCTAGATCTAACTATGTGACAATAATACAATATTCACACTTGGTCTAGCTAGATCTAACTATGTAACAATAATACAGTATTCACACTTGGTCTAGCTAGATCTAACTATGTAACAATAATACAATATACACACTTGGTCTAGCTAGATCTAACTATGTAACAATAATACAATATACACACTTGGTCTAGCTAGATCTAACTATGTAACAATATTACAATATACACACTTGGTCTAGCTAGATCTAACTATGTAACAATAATACAATATTCACACTTGGTCTAGCTAGATCTAACTATGTAACAATAATACAATATTCACACTTGGTCTAGCTAGATCTAACTATGTAACAATAATACAATATACGCACTTGGTCTAGCTAGATCTAACTATGTAACAATAATACAATATACACACTTGGTCTAGCTAGATCTAACTATGTAACAATAATACAGTATTCACACTTGGTCTAGCTAGATCTAACTATGTAACAATAATACAGTATTCACACTTGGTCTAGCTAGATCTAATTATGTAACAATAATACAATATACACACTTGGTCTAGCTAGATCTAACTATGTGACAATAATACAATATTCACACTTGGTCTAGCTAGATCTAACTATGTAACAATAATACAATATACACACTTGGTCTAGCTAGATCTAACTATGTAACAATAATACAATATTCACACTTGGTCTAGCTAGATCTAACTATGTAACAATAATACAATATTCACAATTGGTCTAGCTAGATCTAACTATGTAACAATGATACAGTATTCACACTTGATCTAGCTAGATCTAACTATGTAACAATAATACAATATTCACAATTGGTCTAGCTAGATCTAACTATGTAACAATAATACAATATTCACACTTGGTCTAGCTAGATCTAACTATGTAACAATAATACAATATTCACACTTGATCTAGCTAGATCTAACTATGTAACAATAATACAATATTCACACTTGGTCTAGCTAGATCTAACTATGTAACAATAATACAATATACACACTTGGTCTAGCTAGATCTAACTATGTAACAATAATACAATATACACACTTGGTCTAGCTAGATCTAACTATGTAACAATAATACAATATTCACAATTGGTCTAGCTAGATCTAACTATGTAACAATAATACAGTATTCACACTTGGTCTAGCTAGATCTAACTATGTAACAATAATACAATATTCACAATTGGTCTAGCTAGATCTAACTATGTAACAATAATACAATATTCACACTTGGTCTAGCTAGATCTAACTATGTAACAATAATACAGTATTCACACTTGGTCTAGCTAGATCTAACTATGTAACAATAATACAGTATTCACACTTGGTCTAGCTAGATTTAACTATGTAACAATAATACAATATTCACACTTGGTCTAGCTAGATCTAACTATGTAACAATAATACAATATTCACACTTGATCTAGCTAGATCTAACTATGTAACAATAATACAGTATTCACACTTGGTCTAGCTAGATCTAACTATGTAACAATAATACAGTATTCACACTTGGTCTAGTTAGATCTAACTATGTAACAATAATACAATATTCACACTTGGTCTCGCTAGATCTAACTGTGTAACAATAATACAATATTCACACTTGATCTAGCTAGATCTAACTATGTAACAATAATACAATATTCACACTTGGTCTAGCTAGATCTAACTATGTAACAATAATACAATATTCACACTTGATCTAGCTAGATCTAACTATGTAACAATAATACAATATTCACACTTGATCTAGCTAGATCTAACTATGTAACAATAATACAATATTCACACTTGGTCTAGCTAGATCTAACTATGTAACAATAATACAATATTCACACTTGGTCTAGCTAGATCTAACTATGTAACAATAATACAATATTCACACTTGATCTAGCTAGATCTAACTATGTAACAATAATACAGTATTCACACTTGGTCTAGCTAGATCTAACTATGTAACAATAATACAATATTCACACTTGGTCTAGCTAGATCTAACTATGTAACAATAATACAATATTCACACTTGATCTAGCTAGATCTAACTATGTAAAAATAACTTACTTTCTCTGGTTATAGTTAGGACGCGCATCTTTTGTGTAATATGTAAAGTTGGTTTTTATGAAATTTTTGGTTCTGTAAGTTAGATATTTATTGTTTATTTAGGAGTTGTATACAACAGTTTCGTAAGCCAAGTTGATTAATATTCATATGGTAGATAACTTGTGTAGGTTATGTATTATATATGTTTGAAGTACACGTGTGTATACTTGTATAATACATTCTAACTTCTCTAAGTTCCTGTATCAGATCGTTCTAATTTAATATATTTATAGTAGGCTTTCTGTTTGGTTTCATCTTGACCACCTAAAAAGGATAAAAAGCAATGAATCAGAGTTGCACGTGTTGATTGTTAGACTTTTCAATTGGCTGTAGAAAAAGATTTGGTGTTTGTCTGTTGACGATATTAATGTTATTGTTTTTACTGACAGTGAAGTTATGTTATATAAAGGTTGTTGGCCATTGGACGAATTATTTAGCACCTTATGTGGAAACAGAAAGAAAAGGAACAGTGAAATTGATGAAGGTCGAAACGTTGTTCGCTCTTCTACATAACAAATTTTCTCAACCCATACCAGCCGATTTTACATGTATATTTTTCTCTACAAGTGGGTTTTCTCGACATCACTGATTAGTGAAATTGATCGTAAAGCTGAGCTATGAACCAGTTGGGCGTGAGCTTTCCCGGACGATCAGTCACGCGGTAGACTACCTGGAACTGTGCGCGTGCACTGGTTGGTAGTTTGCGCCAGGTAGGAGCCCAGACGAACTCGTACGGTGAGAAATCCACTTAGATTCAAAATGGCGGATTTAAAGTGACACGCTTGTCTCAGCTGAAGTGTTTGCAGCTTTAATGGAAGACTAAAAGTGCGACACAAAGGTGACACAGTGTGTAATCATTGCTCATTCTAAGTGAAATTCAGTCACACAGCACGTCTGTGACGTCACATTTGTCTCGGGGATTTTGAATTACAAGCGGGCGTAGAAATAACAGTAAACAGTAGAAACAGAAGAGAACCAACAGTGTAGGCTGACCATCTTCCAAGAAGATAAGTAGACGTTTTACTGTGCATAGGTGGCGGAACGTATCTGAATTTGAGGTGACACATACAGTTGGGGTCATCTTGTTTCCTGTGTTGACCATGACACGTTAGTTAAAAAATAAAACAGCGACTTCCAATAATAGTTAAACAAAAGTGTCTGTTCTTCATTCACTACCGGGTCAAATTGGAAGATATGTCCCCACCCATCCCCAGTTCCTCCACCTATGCATATTTGTTATTTATGTTTCATATACTTACGGCTTGGACAGAAATACATGTTAATGTTAGAAGGGAAGGTGAGAAAACAGCCCTTTTACTTGTGTTAAAACACTGAGAATCGAAGTAACTTGCATGGACCAAGACAGCTATTTCATTGTGGACTTCTTTCTTTACCTGTCCCATTGATATAAAATATTTGTGGTTTAGAGTAAACTAGGTTTAACTTACTGGTCTCCATTCCTCTGCAAGTGTATTCCACAAATCAAGATTAATCGTTATAAATATAGAACACGAAGCGGATATACAGGATACATCAATACACAGTATTTACTAACCAGAATGTTCCCTGTCATCATCTGTGTAGTTTGGGGTAAAGTGTAGTCGGGCTCTATCTGTATAATCGAAACGGTCAGTGGCTGGTTGCTGAGCATCAAAGGTGTCAGTGTTTAACAAAATATTTGACACTCACTTAAGTCAGCCTATTGTCAAATTATTTTTTATTGAATATTTTGTTATATGGGAGCTTACATTGTTTAACTTTTTGTTTGGAGAAGTCCTGACAATTACTGCAGATAGTCATGTGTTGTTTACATATCTTTGTTTGGAGAAGACCTGACAGTTACAGTGGACAGTCATGTGTTTTTTATATAGCTTTGTTTGGAGACAATCTGACAGTTACATGGACAGTCATGTGTTATATATAGAGAATCCTATATATATAAAGTAAAATCAATACATACATATATTTATTAAATTTGCTTGACTATACTAATTTTCTATAAACACAGGTATATCAAAGTAAATAAATCAAAACAAAATCAATGTGTAAGTGCTTAGTAAGTAATGTTTTAACAGACAAGATCAATGTGTAAGTACTTAGTAAGTAATGTTTTAACAGCCAAGATCAATGTGTAAGTACTTAGTAAGTAATGTTTTAACAGACAAGATCAATGTGTAAGTGCTTAGTAAGTAATGTTTTAACAGACAAGATCAATGTGTAAGTACTTAGTAAGTAATGTTTTAACAGACAAGATCAATGTGTAAGTGCTTAGTAAGTAATGTTTTAACAGACAAGATCAATGTGTAAGTGCTTAGTAAGTAATGTTTTAACAGACAAGATCAATGTGTAAGTACTTAGTAAGTAATGTTTTAACAGACAAGATCAATGTGTAAGTACTTAGTAAGTAATGTTTTAACAGACAAGATCAATGTGTAAGTGCTTAGTAAGTAATGTTTTAACAGACAAGATCAATGTGTAAGTGCTTAGTAAGTAATGTTTTAACAGACAAGATCAATGTGTAAGTACTTAGTGAGTAATGTTTTAACAGACAAGATCAATGTGTAAGTACTTAGTAAGTAATGTTTTAACAGACAAGATCAATGTGTAAGTACTTAGTAAGTAATGTTTTAACAGACAAGATCAATGTGTAAGTACTTAGTAAGTAATGTTTTAACAGACAAAACGTATGCAGATTTTCGTTCTCACATTTTAGTTTTCGTAAGAAACATTTTATTCGAAATTTTATCCATCTTAGGTCTTCCGTAATACACTATATTTCAGCCATCTAACGTTATGTCTGAATAAAGCATACTGAGCCATCTTAAGCCATACTCAATATACCATACTGAGCCATCTTAAGCCATACTGATTACACCATACTGCAGCCATCTTAAACCATCCTCAATATACCATACTGAGCCATCTTAAGCCATCTTCATTATATCATACTGAGCCACCTTAAACCATCCTCATTATACCATACTGAGCCATCTTAAGCCATCCTTGTTATACTATACTGAACCATCTTAAGCATTCCTCATTGTACCATACTGCAGCCATCTTTACCCATCCTGATTTTACCATACTATATTTAAAATATACACGGAATGAACGTACTTATGTTATTATTTTTAACTTACTAGTAATGTTGAAATACAAGTTACACCATACGTTATGGACGTGATCTAATATATCATAGGCGTCTAACTTATAGCATTATTCCTTTGTTACCTGAAACAAACATCTAGTTTGGTGATATCTTGTACATTTATTTGTTTCATATTCTAGGAAGATTCTCACGTTTATCGTATTTTAAACAGGATGTATGACAGTTTCCTCTGACCTCTAAGATAATGTGACATGTGTATGGTGTGCTTTCGCTGTTCTAGTAAAATTCTAACGCACATTAGTCTTGTGAGATTTGAGAGATATTCGAACATTTACCACAAGCTATTCTTTTCACTCTGAAGCTATAAATGCGTTATAAGAGTAAGTGACAGTCAATGGATGGTGAGAGATACAGTGATTCTGACTGGTTGCCGTTCCGCTTGTTCGTTTGTTCTTAAGAACAAAGATACATGACACAATATCATGGACAACAACATATAGATTTAGTGGCTTTGCAAGATACAACACAGTTCTGCTGATACACTGCAAAATACAACACAGTTCTACTGATACACTACAAAATACAATACAGTTGTACTGATACACTACAAAATGCAACACAGTTGTACTGATACACTGCAAAATACAACACAGTTGTACTGATACACTGCAAAATACAACACAGTTCTACTAAGACACTACAAAATACAACACAATTCTAGTGATACACTACAAAATACAATACACTTGTACTGATACACTACAAAATACAATATAATTTAACTGATACATTATAAACAAGTAAAAACAGTTTTCGTGCATGTTGCCAGGCTGTACGAACATTTTGAAGATAAATCGTTCAGGTAATGAACTTGAAGAAACGATCAAAGCAAACTATGGATAAGTTTGAACCAAAAGAACTGGGCCTCATTGTTGTCTGACTGCGGTACCATTAGCTACATGGCAGTATGCTGTCAGCAAGGAGTTCCTATTGATTTCCAACCGACAGACGCAGTTCAGAGGTGGGGGAACAAACATCCAGCCCAAACTTTCAGTAATTAAAGTGTTCAGACTGCACAGCCCGGAGCGGGTGGGGTTATGATTAATGGGATTCAGGAATGTTACACATTCGGTTCAAGTTTATAAACACGCATGGTTTTGTACTCACAGCTGCAGGCAGATTTTCATTGAGATGTGACTTAGCGAAAACAATTTTTACATATGTAATCAGCCAGTGAAAACTCCTGTTTTAAGTCTTAAAATGCGCCATTGAGCAACCAAAACAAATCGCCATGAGCTAACTATTGACCACATATAACTTTTTTTATCTCTTTATATGCTACTGGTTCTATCAAACATTGTCCAGAGTACAGATGTCAGCGGATGTAAAATAAATTCTCCAGTTCTGTACCTTGCTAATTGGTTTCAAAAATCCTATATATCTGTTAACGGATACACATAACAAACAGAATTGTTACATTTATATTACAATCATAGCTTTAGAGTGTACCCAATGAACTCATAGCTTCAGAGTGTACCCAATGAACTCATAGCTTTAGAGTGTACCCAATGAACCAAATTAATCTAACGACTGTTGTCAAAAGAGCAATATTATAATCTTGATATTTTTAAATGAACAAAATTAACCCAACGATTAATTTTTCCACTACCATTATTAAGTTGGTTTTCTTTATTTTCTCACTACTATTATTAAGTTGGTTTTATTTATTTTCTCACTACTATTATTAAGTTGGTTTTATTTATTTTCCCACTACTATTATTAAGTTGGTTTTATTTATTTTCCCACTACTATTATTAAGTTGGTTTTATTTATTTTCCCACTACCATTATTAAGTTGGTTTTATTTATTTTCCCACTACCATTATTAAGTTTGTCTTATTTATTTTCCCACTACCATTATTAAGTTGGTTTTATTTATTTTCCCACTACCATTATTAAGTTGGTTTTAGTTATTTTCCCACTACTATTATTAAGTTGGTTTTAGACTTAAATAGAAATTAGACAAGGTGAAGGGGCACCAAGAATAGAACCAGATAGGGAATATTTAAATAGAAATTAGACAAAGTGAAGGTGCACCAAGAATAGAACCAGATAGGGGATATTTAAATAGAAATTAGACAAGGTGAAGGGGAACCAAGAATAGAACCAGATAGGGGATATTTAAATAGAAATTAGACAACGTGAAGGGAACCAAGAATAGAACCAGATAGGGATATTTAAATAGAAATTAGACAAGGTGAAGGGGCACCAAGAATAGAACCAGATAGGGATATTTAAATAGAAATTAGACAAGGTGAAGGAACCAAGAATAGAACCAGATAGGGATATTTAAATAGAAATTAGACAAGGTGAAGGGGCACCAAGAATAAAACAGATAGGGATATTTAAATAGAAATTAGACAAGGTGAAGGGGCACCAAGAATGGAACCAGATAGGGGACATTTAAATAGAAATTAGACAAGGTGAAGGGGCACCAAGAATAGAAACAGATAGGGGATATTTAAATAGAAATTAGACAAGGTGAAGGGGCACCAAGAATGGAACCAGATAGGGACATTTAAATAGAAATTAGACAAGGTGAAGGGCACCAAGAATAGAACCAGATAGGGATATTTAAATAGAAATTAGACAAGGTGAAGGGGCACCAAGAATAGAACCAGATAGGGATATTTAAGGAGCTGCTAAATATAGAATTTTATGTTTATGATTTGAATTCTGGACCAATCGAATATGTTAAATGTTTAATTCACCATTGCTTGCTTGTAATATTTGAACTATCACAATCATTAAATAAGACTTGAAATACCACAATCTTCAAATAAGACTCGAACTACCACAATCTTTAAATAAGACTTGAACTACCACATTACTCTAATAAACCTCAAACTACCATATTATTCACAAGGCAAATGTTTTTTGGTGTTTTTTTTCCAAATGAAATAATTCGCCCACTTAGGCACTAATCCAAACTACCACATAAGAAAATAATGTAAAGAGACAATAATTAAATCATAAGACAAAATGAAGGCTTGTTTGTAAATAACCAGAAAATTGAAGGGCACTTAGTAAAGAATCAGACAGTATGAATATGCAGTAATTGAATAACCAATCAAACTAAAGGAACACTCTGTGAAGGAGTGCTTACAAAAGAACCTTAAATGATGAAAAGACAGTGTGGAAAGAAATCAGGAACGTGATGGTTCACTTTGAAAATAAAGACAGAGTGGAGAGAAATCAGGAACGTGATGGTTCACTTTGAAAATAAAGACAGTGTGTAGAAACAGTTGGAATGAAAGCACGAAGAGAACTTTCTGTAGAACAGAGGGAGCGCTCGTGACTGACTGCAATATTTTGTTAGAGAAGGGAAAATAAAGTATTTCGAGGCAGTGACAAGATAAAGATTTGTAGGGCTCCCTCAGCAAAATATCTCTATAGAGTACTGATTTTATGCCATCCGTTATTTCTACAGTCAAAGCTTGTGATATGTTTCTTTCCTTTACCTGTTGGCTAAATCGATACTCGAGCGATGAATCCACTTCCTTGTCAGTCAGGGGGAGTGATCAGAACATTTAGGAGGAGTGGTCTGAGCACGCTATTTGGAGATCGATAGCAAATTTCAATCTTTTGAACAAATCGAACAACGCCCGATTATTGCTAGAGTTAATTAATTTTAGTGAACTGTTTGAAGACAAAGACCTGACTACCTAACAGTAACAGATACTATACTTATAAGTGAATTTACATTCAAATAACACACACACATATATATAAGTACTATATAAATAAATATATATATATATTATTTCTGTTACATTAATCTATTTTAATAGAAAATATAATTTTTTTCTCTAATAGACAAACACTGAAAATGTCAAAACAAAACCTATGAATATTACCGCTGACTGTTGAATCTAATGTAAATATAGTTGTTTGTATCAGAGATACCTGAGTATTAACATTTTCAAGTCTTTCTTCAGTTGTAATGGTTTTCTTTCTTTCTTTACATCCGTAGCTTTGAAACAGATAAATATAAATAAACGACCACAACTCTGGGCCAGTGTTTACAAGGTCGTGCGGTAGGGTGCAGACAACAGACGTCATAAAGGATGCCGTTAGGTGGCCGTGAAACGCCATGATACTGTCTGATTCATCATGGCGGCCGAGTGAGGAGTACGTCATGAACAGTTTTACGAACGAACGACTACAGTCATTTCAACTCATCCAGGTAAGCCTAAATGCTAAAATAATGTTGCAATCCATTACGGAACACGTTTTACGCTGTAGGAAGAGAGTGAAAAAAAACATAACATCTTTTATAGTTGAAAAGCTAAGTTTATTTTCGTTATTTTAATCATTACACGAGCGTGTCTATTAGGCCTCGTTATAAGTAGATATTTCCTTTCAGAGAAACGCTTCCTTCTCGCCAAAAAGAAACAAATATATCAATGAATTAAACCCAACATTTGTTTTTTATTTATTTTTATTTTGGTTAACATAATTTTGAATTATTATAACGAATACGTTTACGGTGGGAAATGTTGCACGTTTCGTTGTTACACGGCCTTCCCGAATTACCCTAACCGAAACGGTTGCACATTCCAGGTGTTCCTGAAAATACATAACATTTCTGTGTGAACAAGGTAACTCTGACAGTCGTAACTGCAGGTACACTTTTAATTCATATACCTTCTTCTTTCTTTTAGAAATTCATCTGACAGGAAGATGCACTTCAGTTCAATATCGTTGTAGAGATAAGAACAGTGACTCAAACATGTTACTGAATAATTAATTCAAAGTTACGTACACAAGCATCGTAGTTAATAATTCACTTAGTTAAACACAAAAACATGATAATTGTTTAGAACGTGTAAAATTTTCAGCGTGTGTTTCGATTATATAGTTAATGAAAATATGTGAAACGTTTTAAACGTGTGTGTTGAGATAGAACAGTTGTAAGTTGTATGGTTCACTTCTTAAGCGAAGTTTCTCAGATACTGTATGAGTCATTCAGACTGTTGTGAAGTCGAAACGTGAAAAAAATACTCATATTTCTACTAATTAATTAAGAAAACGCAAGTTTAGTGTTCTTTGAACGAATCAAGAGTTTAATAAACTTTCCAAAATATTATTAGCACAGTTTAGAGACAGTACGTGGAAAGTATATATTTTTATGGTACGTTGAGCACTGTTTACGTTCGACAATTCAGTCATTTAACATTGTTCGAGAAACTTTAAACTTTGAATACATGTCGTTTGCCATGTAATCTTTAGTGACAGTTTTCTTTATCTGACTATATTTTTTGTGTACAAACTGGGTATTATTTTCATAATCATGTAGTTTACCTCTGTTATTAACTCTTGAGAAACGTAGTTCTTTGTAAATGTTTCAACCAAATAACAAACACCGTTCATTTGTTAACCATTTTTACTTGTTAAAGTACTTTTGAGAGCGAAATTACATTTTTTTTTTGCTATGGGTTTCACCCCAGTGTTCGTGTTTGTCAACAAGGTTTCTCGAAAACGGCTGAATTGATTTGGACGAAAGTTTGTATGTGTTTGTATCAGGATTCAACATACAAGCAGCTAGTTTGTGGAAGGTCAAAATTAGAGTAAGGTCACGGAAATTAAAAAAGAATCTCTTGACAATATGACTGATTTTTCACAGTCTTTTCTTTATAACTTTATAAAAATGATCGGATTTTGATGAAACGTGGTTGATATATGTGGAACATTAACCATCATTGTCATATCATAACTTTATAAAAATGATCGGATTTTGATGAAACTTGGTTGATATATGTGGAACATTAACCATCATTGTCCTACCATAACTTTATAAAAATGATCGGATGTTGATGAAACTTGGTTGATATATGTGGAACAGTAACCATCATTGTCATATCATAACTTTATAAAAATGATCGGATTTTGATGAAACTTGGTTGATATATGTGGAACATTAACCATCATTGTCATATCATAACTTTATAAAAATGATCGGATTTTGATGAAACTTGGTTGATATGTGGAACATTAACCATCATTGTCATATCATAACTTTATAAAAATGATCGGATTTTGACGAAACTTGGTTGATATATGTGGAACATTAACCATCATTGTCCTACCATAACTTTATAAAAATGATCCGATGTTGATGAAACTTGGTTGATATATGTGGAACAGTAACCATCATTGTTATATCATAACTTTATAAAAGTGATCGGATTTTGATGAAATTTGGTTGATATATGTGGAACATTAACCATCATTGTCATACCATAAGTAGAAAGAGTGTAGATATGAGGACAGCTGTCTTGGTTGTGTATGTTCTGATGGTAGGTGGTTGTTGTCCTCTATTCTAAGGTATTTTCAAGTTCTACTATTGCTGTGTTTAAATCAAGGAAACTTAGGTTTACAAATGATATGTTACTGGAAGAATGCATGGTATATATCATTATGTTGAAATGAAATACATTAGGGATTAGGTAGACTTAAAAACCTGTTTAGTTTCAGTGGAAAAACTTGAAAATCTAGTTAGTTTTACTAGTAGAACTTACTTAAAAACTGGTTTGTTTCAGTGATAGATTTTACTTTAAAATATGGTTAGTGTCAGTCTCAGAAAGATAACAACTTGAACTGCATTACCATAAGTATTAGATGAAGAATAACGTGGGTTTTTTGTTCAAGGTTTCCAGTTTTCTAGATTTGTACAGACACAAGAATATTCAGCTGGTATGTTCGTTCACAAGGACGGTTTAAATGTGTTTGTATGTGTGTTCAGAAGGACAGTGAGATGTGTATGTTGCATACTAAAGAAGGAATGGTGGAAAACCACAGAGCTTACATAAGATGAGAAACGTCACTTTCTTATTGCAATCAATATTAAAGTGGAAGACATTTGAAATGACTGGTAACCACAAGTATAGACTATCCTACTTCCCCTTCACAGAGAATGAATAGAATCTCCAGTTCATTGACTGTTGTATTCAAGATGGCTGACGTACGTGATATCACAGCATTGCAGGTGACAGTCTTGGTTTTAACGAATTTAGGAAAGATGTAGTAAAATTACTCATGAGATTAGCAAGACTAAAAGTTAAGCCTTTCTACCAATGAATTTCTTCTTTAAGTAACTCAGCATTTTAATGGTTCTTCCTTTAGACTTGCTGATCTATGTTATATATTTAAAACGGATGGTATGGGTAGAGAAAGCACTAATAGAGGAGCGAACAACATTTCGACCTACTGCGGTCATCGTCAGGTTCACAAATATATAATTTTCTCTGCAAGTGGGTTTTCTCGTTATCACGGATTGCTGATCTATGCATGCGCGAGCGAAATACAGGCTCGCTGTGAGGATATGCTCTCATATGTAACTTATAAAGTCATATACATTTATCAAATAGTTTCTTGTTATACTGAGCTGTCCCATATCTGTCATAGTTATCTAACAATTAATTAAACTATAGTTATCTATCACTGTTAATCTATTAGTGTAATAAACTATAGTTATCTGTCACTGTTAATCTAGTAGTGTGATAAACTACACTTATCTATCACTGTTAATCCAGTGGTGTAATAAAGTATTGTTATCTATCACTGTTAATCTATTAGTGTGATAAACTATAGTTATCTATCACTGTTAATCTAGTAGTGTGATAAACTATAGTTATCTATCACTGTTAATCTAGTAGTGTAATAAATTATAGTTATCTATCACTCTTAATCTATTAGTGTAATAAACTATAGTTATCTATCACTGTTAATCTATTAGTGTAATAAACTATAGTTATCTATCACTGTTAATCTATTAGTGTAATAAACTATAGTTATTTATCACTGTTAATCTATTAGTGTGATAAACTATAGTTATCTGTCACTGTTAATCTATTAGTGTGATAAACTATAGTTATCTATCACTGTTAATCTATTAGTATGATAAACAATAGTTATCTATCACTGTTAATCTATAAGTGTGATAAACTACAGTTATCTATCACTGTTAATCTATTAGTGTAATAAACTATAGTTATCTATCACTGTTAATCTATTAGTGTAATAAACTATAGTTATCTATCACTGTTAATCTATTAGTGTAATAAACTATAGTTATCTATCACTGCTAATCTATTAGTGTGATAAACTATAGTTATCTATCACTGCTAATCTATTAGTGTGATAAACTATAGTTATCTATCACTGTTAATCTATTAGTGTAATAAACTATAGTTATCTATCACTGTTAATCTATTAGTGTAATAAACTATAGTTATCTATCACTGTTAATCTAGTAGTGTGATAAACTATAGTTATCTATCACTGTTAATCTAGTGGTGTAATAAACTATTGTTATATATCTCTGTTAATCTATTAGTGTGATAAACTATAGTTATCTATCACTGTTAATCTAGTAGTGTAATAAACTATAGTTATCTATCACTGTTAATCTAGTAGAGTGATAAACTATAGTTATCTATCACTGTTAATCTATTAGTGCAATAAACTATAGTTATCTATCACTGTTAATCTATTAGTGTAATAAACTATAGTTATCTATCACTGTTAATCTATTAGTGTGATAAACTATAGTTATCTATCACTGTTAATCTATTAGTGCAATAAACTATAGTTATCTATCACTGTTAATCTATTAGTGTGATAAACTATAGTTATCTATCACTGTTAATCTATTAGTGCAATAAACTATAGTTATCTATCACTGTTAATCTATTAGTGTAATAAACTATAGTTATCTATCACTGCTAATCTATTAGTGTGATAAACTATAGTTATCTATCACTGCTAATCTATTAGTGTGATAAACTATAGTTATCTATCTGTTAATCTAGTAGTGTGATAAACTATTGTTATATATCTCTGTTAATCTGGTAGTGTAATAAACTATAGTTATCTATCACTGTTAATCTAGTAGTGTGATAAACTATAGTTATATATCACTGTTAATCTAGTGGTGTAATAAACTATAGTTATCTATCACTGTTAATCTATTAGTGTAATGTACTGTAGTTATGTAACTCTGTTCATCTAGTAGTGTAATGTACTGCAGTTATGTAACACTGTTCATCTAGTAGTGTAATGTACTGCAGTTATGTAACACTGTTCATCTAGTAGTGTAATGTACTGTAGTTATGTAACACTGTTCATCTAGTAGTGTAATGTACTGCAGTTATGTAACACTGTTCATCTAGTAGTGTAATCTACTGTAGTTATCTAACCCTGTTCATCTAGTGGTGTAATGTACAGTAGTTATGTAACACTGTTCATCTAGTAGTGTAATGTACTGTAGGTATGTAACACTGTTCATCTAGTAGTCTAATGTACTGTAGTTATGTAACACTGTTCATCTATTAGTGTAATGTACAGTAGTTATGTAACACTGTTCATCTAGTAGTGTAATGTACTGTAGGTATGTAACACTGTTCATCTAGTAGTCTAATGTACTGTAGTTATGTAACACTGTTCATCTAGTAGTGTAATGTACTGTAGTTATGTAACACTGTTAATCTAGTCGTGTAATGTACTGTAGTTATGTAACACTGTATGTAGCTTGGTCAAGTTAATATTTTAACACTTTTCTCACAGAATCGAAATTATATTGGGAATAAGTTTGTTTAAAATTTAACCAAAACTTGGATTACCATGAAGTGGTGTTCCAGCTGTAAACGCTAAACAGATGTAGCTAATGTGGTGATAAAACAAATTGATCAAATAGTAAGTGTGGTGATAGTGCTATTATCCAACTTATTGAATGTTGTTTTGTTCTAGTGAAAGAAAATTAAATTAATTAATATATAATATATTTCACAGAGCCTTAAAACTCAAACCTGCGTTAATTCTACATCGTGTGACGTGTTTTGAACCATATATACACCCATACATTAAGTTCTCGTATTTGGTTTTATTATAACAAGCATTGAAACGTGTTTTCCTATCTTAAGTTATTTTAATTCCAAGTTTCAGATTCGACTTGCGTTTTACTTGAAAGTAGAAAACTAGCAAGTCTGTTCTATCACATACAATACGTTTAAAACCACAAAACCTCTAAAGAGAGTGGTCATTTGACCACGCGGAAACAAGCTAAACTGCCCATACTCACTTCCAAAATTACACTTTTACAAAATTCACCAATTCCCAAAAGTACACTCCATTAAACTATCCTCTTCAACGAATGTAGCCCAGTTTTTATAGTGACAAGTGCTCCGAGAAGAGTCAATAAATAGCGCAACTCTTGAGAGACGAAATTTGAAGATGCGTCATCACTTCACAAAGATCAGAATTTTGAAAGTCGCTTTCTTGTGCGTGCTGCGTTTCTAGCAGCAGTTGGTTGTAGTGTAGAAATATTTATGTTGAACGACCAATTTCAGTATCACTACCATATATCTGCTATTAAAATCAAGGTCGGTTCACTCTTCCACCCCTCTGACACCTTCCTCTTCCACTTCACCTCCAGGCAGTACGTCTGAGAACCAAAAAACATTTTTTTTTTGTCTAATCTCTGTTTAAGCTCGGTAGAAACTAGTTTCCAGAAGTCTACGTTGTCTTCAGTGTTATAGACAGATGATTTCTCGTGTCTATTACAATAGACAAGTTTCAGTCACTAGATCGACTCCACATCAGTATCTTATCTCTGTATCTGTCTACTGTATCGTTTCCACTAGTCCTTGTTTACCGAGATGGCGCCACAGACATAGACTCTTGCTATGACAACTATGATGAATTACTTGTAGAGCCCCAGAAAGATTACCGACAAAACTTCCCTGACTTGGACAATGTTGTTTGTCCTCTGACTAACAACTATCAGCCTGCTCAGGAGGTGGGTCCTTTTATTTCCTTTGCCAACAGCAAAGTTTTATGTTTAACTTTTGATGCCACGTGATGTTAGATTTTTTCTTCTATATTCTAGAATAATGTGACTGTGCCACGTTGACAAAACAAAAAATATGAAACTATGATATATAATATCTTTTAATTATCATAACCACACATAGTATAACACACATAATACAGATTAATTATCATAACCACACATACGTATAACACACATAATACAGATTAATTATCATAACCACACATAGTATAACACACATAATACAGATTAATTATCAAATCCACACATACGTATAACACACATAATACAGATTAATTATCATAACCACACATACGTATAACACACATATACAGATTAATTATCATAACCACACATAGTATAACACACACAATACAGATTAATTATCATAACCACACATAGTATAGCACACATAATACAGATTAATTATCATAACCACACATACGTATAACACACATAATACAGATTAATTATCATAACCACACATAGTATAACACACACAATACAGATTAATTATCATAACCACACATACGTATAACACAAATAATACAGATTAATTATCATAACCACACATACGTATAACACACATAATACAGATTAATTATCATAACCACACATAGTATAACACACATAATACAGATTAATTATCAAATCCACAATATACGTATAATACACATAATACAGATTAATTATCATAACCACACATAGTATAACACACATAATACAGATTAATTATCAAATCCACACATACGTATACACACATAATACAGATTAATTATCATAACCACACATACGTATAACACACATAATACAGATTAATTATCATAACCACACATAGTATAACATACACAATACAGATTAATTATCATAACCACACATACGTATAACACACATAATACAGATTAATTATCATAAACACACGTACGTATAACACTACACAATACAGATTAATTATCATAACCACACATGCGTATAACACAAATAATACAGATTAATTATCATAACCACACATACGTATAACACATAATACAGATTAATTATCATAACACACATAGTATAACACACATAATACAGATTAATTATCAAATCCACACATATGTATAACACACATAATACAGATTAATTATCATAACCACACATAGTATAACACACACAATACAGATTAATTATCATAACCACACATGCGTATAACACAAATAATACAGATTAATTATCATAACCACACATACGTATAAACACACATAATACAGATTAATTATCATAACCACACATAGTATAACACACATAATACAGATTAATTATCAAACCACACATACGTATAACACACAATACAGATTAATTATCATAACCACACATACGTATAACACACATAATACAGGTTAATTATCATAACCACACATAGTATAACACACACAATACAGATTAATTATCATAACCACGCATAGTATAACACACACACAATACAGATTAATTATCATAACCACACACGTTGTATAACACACACAATACAGATTAATTATCATAACCACACATACGTATAACACACATAACAGATTAATTATCATAACCACATATACGTATAACACACATAATACAGATTAATTATCATAACCACACATACGTATAATACCTATAATACAGATTAATTATCATAACCACACATACGTATAATACCTATAATACAGATTAATTATCATAACCACACATACGTATAACACACATAATACAGATTAATTATCATAACCACACATACGTATAACACACATAATACAGATTAATTATCATAACCACACATAGTATAACACACAGATATAATTTTCTCAACACTTAGCATTACGGAAGTAACAACAAAGTAATGGGCTTATTAAACTTATCTTAGATAATAAAACAGTGAGGTTCTGAACGTTATGTTAGTAAAACAACTAAACAGAGAACTACATGTTAACGTTTTGAACTTGTCTTAGATAATAAAACAGTGAGGTTCTGAACGTTATGTTACTAAAACAACTAAACAGAGAACTACATGTTAACGTTTTGAACTTGTCTTAGATAATAAAACAGTGAGGTTCTGAACGTTATGTTAGTAAAACAACTAAACAGAGAACTACATGTTAACGTTTTGAACTTATCTCAGATAATAAAACAGTGAGGTTCTGAACGTTATGTTAGTAAAACAACTAAACACAGAACTACATGTTAACGTTTTGAACTTGTCTTAGATAATAAAACAGTGAGGTTCTGAACGTTATGTTACTAAAACAACTAAACAGAGAACTACATGTTAACGTTTTGAACTTGTCTTAGATAATAAAACAGTGAGGTTCTGAACGTTATGTTACTAAAACAACTAAACAGAGAACTACATGTTAACGTTTTGAACTTGTCTTAGATAATAAAACAGTGAGGTTCTGAACGTTATGTTAGTAAAACAACTAAACAGAGAACTACATGTTAACGTTTTGAACTTATCTTAGATAATAAAACAGTGAGGTTCTGAACGTTATGTTAGTAAAACAACTAAACAGAGAACTACATGTTAACGTTTTGAACTTATCTCAGATAATAAAACAGTGAGGTTCTGAACGTTATGTTACTAAAACAACTAAACACAGAACTACATGTTAACGTTTTGAACTTGTCTTAGATAATAAAACAGTGAGGTTCTGAACGTTATGTTACTAAAACAACTAAACAGAGAACTACATGTTAACGTTTTGAACTTGTCTTAGATAATAAAACAGTGAGGTTCTGAACGTTATGTTAGTAAAACAACTAAACAGAGAACTACATGTTAACGTTTTGAACTTGTCTTAGATAATAAAACAGTGAGGTTCTGAACGTTATGTTACTAAAACAACTAAACAGAGAACTACATGTTAACGTTTTGAACTTGTCTTAGATAATAAAACAGTGAGGTTCTGAACGTTATGTTAGTAAAACAACTAAACAGAGAACTACATGTTAACGTTTTGAACTTATCTCAGATAATAAAACAGTGAGGTTCTGAACGTTATGTTAGTAAAACAACTAAACACAGAACTACATGTTAACGTTTTGAACTTGTCTTAGATAATAAAACAGTGAGGTTCTGAACGTTATGTTACTAAAACAACTAAACAGAGAACTACATGTTAACGTTTTGAACTTGTCTTAGATAATAAAACAGTGAGGTTCTGAACGTTATGTTAGTAAAACAACTAAACAGAGAACTGCATGTTAACGTTTTTGTTGTAACTAAGTTTCATGATGTACCTGATAGTAATGTTTAATATATTTTTATGTTTTGTTTCGTATCGTCAAGTTTAATGTGTATATATACTGTAGGTTGGGTCTAGTTTGGTATCGGAGTGTTTGTGGTACTCACTGAGCTTTAGGAGTGTGTGTGTGGTACTAGAATCCCAGTGACGAATATGTTTTGTGTTTGTGACGAATGATGTGTATCTAACGCAGCGCTTCGTCAACCCAAACCCGTATACATACAGGAAAACCTTTGAAATCCCATTTTCAGACAGAAACCAGACCTGAGGAAGATAAACTGTTATATGACAGTAATGCATGAGATGGCCGGTACAGCTAACTTGAGAGAACTCCCCTAATTTAAATCAATTTATCTAGCTCGTGCTGTTCATTCACCATCACGTTATGATCAATGGCCGTATCGGTCTAAATGTGTTGTTGAAGGTTTTTATCGATGAAACTAGCGTGCGGTGGGCTGATCCCATGGATAGAACGCGTCGCTACGAGCTCCTCTCTCTGTGCCTTCAACTTTACTACTGATAGGTTGGAACCGCCGAGCGTTTGTGATACGTGCGAAAATACACACCCAACAGCCAGGACTATCGGTAGTTCGGGCGCCTCGATGTCAGAGCTTAAAGTCTGCAATTCGGTCTACAGAACCACGAACACAGGAATTGATTTATTTTATCAAGTTACAGCGATGCGAGCAGAAATCGGACATTTTTACTGCATCCGACATACAATGATTGACTACGTTTTGAAACTGTACGAGATGTTGGAAACAACCAATCAGAACAGAGAAACCGTTAAGTTTTCCTCTGTTCTGTACATTTACAAGTCTGCACGTGTAAGAAGGATGTTGCTGTAATTATTGGCAGCATCCACATTTAAACTTACTGCAGCTGATCCCTTAACTATTATAAACCTTTCATTGATTGATTGTTTTGAATTTTGCGCAAAGCTACAGGAGGGCTATCTGCGCTAGCCGTCCCTAATTTACTAGCGTAAGACTAGAGGGAAGGCAGCTAGTCGTCACCACCCACCGCCAACTCTTGGGCTACTTTTTTACTGAAGAATAGTGGGATTGACCGACACATTATTACGCCCACACGGCTGAAAGGGCGAGCGTGTTTGGTGTGATAGGGTATGATAAACCTTTTAATTGTTTCAATGATTAGCACGTGGGCAGATTTAAACACCAGTGTAACGATGTTGCCTGGTTCCACTGGACTTGTTTTTTTAAACATTGGTATATTTCCGGATTTCGAATAAACAATATTGTGTTAATGAAACAGTGAAATGAGTATATCTGTTCTATATAGGAGCCACTGGGTTTTATTCTAATTCCTAGAAAGAATAAAATCATAAAATTCAAATGGATTTATCCAGATAGAACAGTTTGATTACCGCCTGCCCATTACAATTCTAGTGACAGGTTAGAGAGTGCCGTGAAACCTTATAAGTGTTGTGAGTGTTGTTGGTATAATAAGCCTAAAGTAAGTGTACCGAAGATGTGATCAACTAGCCAAGTGTATGCAATTTACCATGAAAGTAAAAATATCGACCCAATTTATAAACGACTTAATACGTTTTTAATGTTAAAACCTCTTTAATCAACTGAATCTAAACTTTAAAAAAACAAATAATTTTCCAGTTTCGTTGTCTATACATTTTATTTTATACTTTCAGTAAATAGACTAACAACAATATCAGGTAACACTTTTGTTGCTAAGCAACATGACATAAAAAACATTGTTGGAACAGAGTGTTACCAAAACACTGGCTACTTCTATATAGTAAAGTTGTTAAGCAAACTAATATTATCAATAATTATTCCATAAATACGCATTACATTCATTTCTTGGATTATCTTAATTTTCATTGGCTCACACAATAATTACCGACGTTTGATTGGTTAGATTTCATTTTCTGCCTTCTTTGTTGGTAAAGCTTGATTTCACAAAAGTAATTTACTTCGGTTAACTATGAAAATATTGAGTTAGGGTATACTATGGGTCGGGGATAGCTATACGCCAGAATATGGTCACCGACAGGTGGTGAAAACAAAGTTGACCAGTTTCCTTGTAGTTTTGTTACCGGATGACCAGAGTAGCGCAACATAACCTCATGGGAATCCTCGTGGACGTGATCCGACCAGTATAAGATGGATGGTTGATCCTGTACTGACGACATCTAGTAAACGACAGACAGG
>NW_027467777.1:11563466-11652942 GCF_004210375.1 Tachypleus tridentatus | reverse complement strand
TTTTTTCATTGACAGGCACGTGCTCTTAATGGAATTTCATAAATTTTCGCGTACTACGATTACTTGGCTATTCGTGAGCTCGTTTTGTCTCTGGATACTGTTTCAAAAAACGTTTTTTAATCACAATACATTCATATCTATGAAGCTTGTTATGTATTTCTCACCTGAATTAGTTTTTCACTGCGTAAGTAAGGGCGCCTGGTTGCTCTATACGTATGATCGTATTTTTTTAAATGTATGGTGTATATCGTACATAATCTCCACACGTTGAATAGTTTGGTAAACTGGAATTTCTAATACGTGTGATTTGTTAAAATTTATGAAATGTATTTCATCTGGGCTGTTCATACCCTGAGTTATACCTGCATAGTAATGTGCACCTGGTTATTTTACTTGTATTAGAATTTGTAATATTTGGTACACGTGGCCTATCTGTACTGATTTTAAAATGTAGATTTTAGTATAGGTCACTCGATCACGTGAAGCTGAGATTTTACGCAAAAACAAAAACCACCTCTGGTTTAAAGATCTGAAACGTCAGCTGTCGATACACACGTATACCACTGAGGTACTGATCTGTTTTTTTCTTTTAATTTTTTTGTACATGAAACCATTCTTCATTTACGTGCTAGGATGAAGACATAACAATTAATAGTAACTGTAAAATCGTTAATACGACATTAGTATTGTTAGAAATAATACTGTGGGAGCTGTACAATCATTACGCGATTATCATTCAACTGGAACCTATACAATTCTTACATGAATACCATTACGAATTGATGCAATATAGCTGAAGCTGTGCAATCTTCATATGAACATTGTTACCTACAATGATTCGGTGAAGCACTGTGTATTAACAATACAATCATTCTTTAAAAAGCATTATTATGATTATGAACAATACTGTGGAAATTGTACAATCCTTACAAAAATATTATAACGATTAGAAACAATAACGTGTGTCAACTTCAACATGTTCACTCTTACATACACAAACTGGAATTATAAACATGTATAAAAATAATAAATATTTCAAAATTCTTGCGCGTGCGCAGATGTTTAACTATTTTATCTACTTCTCTAGAACTCGTTTTATTAAATACGATTATAAGAAAATCTCATGTTTAAAATTATTCTAATTAAATTAAAAACTACTACAACTGATAGAACTAAGTTTCACCAGAAACATACTGAGATTCATAATTTCTATTTACATGAAGTTGAATACAATATAGATATTGAACACAGACTTTCATTATGAATATTAATTTCTGATCGAAGCAAGTTGTCTACATAGATCACAACTAAGTCTTAATCCACTGATAAATATAGATAATTTAATGTAGTGTTTTTACAGTCTTACTTATAAAGATTAAAATGCATATTTTCATCAGTTGTGGTACTTTTGTTGTTACACATTTTTTAAGTAAGAAAAGAACATATAAATGTATTACACATTTTTAAGAAGTTCGAACTAAGTTAATACATGTGAGGATACATAAAGTATACATATCGTGAGAATCAGGAAATAGAGAAAATGTGACATAAATCAATCATTATCTCGGTCTCATATAAATATTACACAGTGAAAAGAGTTTTGCAAGAAGGAAACATTTTAAGATAGTTAAGTTCTTACCTGAAACAGGCATCTATATTCCCTGTCATTTAGTGTTTTAAACATATTAATAATTACTATATAACAGCAGGGCCTGACATGGTCAGGGTGTTAGGGCGCTTGTCTCGTAATCCAATAAGCGCGGTTTCGAATCACCGTCACACCAAACATGCTTGCACTTTCAGCCATGGGAGCGTTATGGTGTTGCGGCCACTCCCACTATTCGTCGTAAAAGAGTAGTCTAAGAGTTGACGGTTGGTGGTGATGACTAACTGCCTTCCCTCTAGTCTCACACTGCTAAATTAGGGACGGCTAGCACAGATAGCCCTCGAGTAGCTTTGTAAACAATTTAACACAAATAAACTGTTAAATGTCACAAAGACATGTACTATTTATTTAGGTATGAAGATGATATTCTAACTTAAAAGAAGCTTTACTGTAAACGAGATATCTCGCGAGAAGGAATCTCTAAATCTTAACTGTAAAACAGTGTTTTCACCTCAACAACCAGTTATATATATAAACTTACTTACTTTTACGGCAACTATTAGACTGATGTGTTTCATATCTGATTTGTCTGTTTGTTAAGAAATAAAACTAGAAATAGCCTTTCAAAAAGCCTTTCACTTTTATAAAAGAACAAAGTTTGAGTTAACCAACTAAATATCACAACAACTCAAAGCAATTTAAATAAGGAATCAGTTCGCAACTTTTTTTAGGTTGTAATGACTAGCAAGATTAAATGATAGACCATTAAATATTGTGATAGAGAATATCGGCTCAGCTCTGTAGTAACAGTCACTGATTGGTTAATGGAAACTTTAAAGAATTTTCTATACAGTGATACTGTAATCCATAATACATAGCTCATCGTAAGTTCAGGAATGCAGGCCAGCAAAAACACAGGAAGTCTACATTACTGGCTCTTAGATCACAAGCTCTGAAATCGAGGTCTCGGCTAGAAGTATTGGAGTATAGAGTATTGAATAAAAATCGTGATCAGATTATATGAAGACTTTCAAGTGAGCTTTGTTTACTTCAAATGGACAGGCCTTGTTTGACAGAAGTCTACATATTTATCTGTCATTTCAACACCGAAGAATGGAGAAATTAGAATCAAAATGTGGGTTTGTTTCTGGCTGACAGATTTTATTGTATTGTAAAGTTATGAGAAGTAACTGTTGCACTGTTTGTATTGATGGTGTGTTTTTGAGATAGGACCTATACCTATTTCACAATAATAATTATCCGTGTTATATTGAGTACCATTCCCAGTAGTGGGTGAAGAAAAGTAACACTTATAACGAACCTACCTTGCCCTGAATTACTAACTAAATCATCATGAACAGTTTTGTATCATGATTTTAAGGATACTATGAGCAGACTTCAAAACGTTATTATATCAGTTTTGTTTTGTTATAGGAAAACAAATGTTTTATCAGGTGTTGGTAACAGTAACTGACGTCAGAGATTAGCCACGTCTTATTCAAAGAAATGAGACACAACCGGCTCTTCTTTAAGTGTGTTCTTCAATACTTTAGACCTTCTGACTTATACTTCTTTACATTAAAACCAATTAGTCCATTGCTTAAACATGCCTTAATGTTACAGCTACCTATCGGTGAAAACATAGTTAGCTAATGTACATTTGCAAGTTTTTCAGAGACCCGTAAAGTTTTAATATTGCTGTTTGAATGATAAAAGAAAATCTTCGCTGCAGGTTAAATACTTGTTACTGCGCACAGATTACATAATGCAATACATCTGCCATTAATCCATTAATGCAAGGCTAAAATTATTACAAGTTTCTTATGGTTTATAATTTGTAATCCAAGTGACACGTGGATGGTGTGGGAGTAACTTATTCGTTATCTAATTAAGTAATATTATATAAGGATGAGATGTTTTGTATCACAGTAAAAAAACCCTTCACTGTGTGTAATAAAACGGACATACGATATGCTCTGAATAGAGTAGATTCCACACAAACTTGTTGAAGCAATATCTGTGTACGTAAAGAAGAACTCTTAGTGCATACAATGACTCCAGTTTAGTGAAAGATTAAAACTTGGGAACGGACGATGCTAAAACTCTGAAGGTCATGTCTCTTCCGAGAAAATATGGGACATTAGTAGACCATGAACGGCTTGCTGACGTTACTGTTGGCATGGCAACTCAATTCCAAACCTTGCTTTGAGCTTTATCGATTCCCTCGGAACACAATTGGCTAACGGTAAGAGCCACTGTAACCGGCTCTCAGCCAGTCTCATTGGACTAGGATTGTTTCAAACTAGAGACACCCAGATCAGGAGCTGAGTAAAACATATATTTTAATAAGAAAAAAACTTTCCAAATCAAAATTAAACTGGCAAACATTCCGGATTCTTATGACCCGAATAGAAGAGGACCCAATCCATCAAAAGTCTGTTCATTAATTCATGAAATGGACCTTACGTTGATTTATGTTCATTTTCATACGGTGAAAAAATTGAGTTAAAATTAAATCTATCTGCTTGCGAAATATTTAACAAATTTCATACATAATAATAAATTGATCACTAGAACGTACTAATACCACCATCATCTAACCGTAAAAATTGTTTCACCATCATCATTTTCAAAGTGTAAAATTGAAACCCGAAAACATTTCAAAACATAACTTATAATAAAAGCAGAGTCCATAATAAATAATTTTACTTCATTTTTACGTTTATGCAGTAAACAAAACTAGAGAGATTCGGAAAAGAAACAATTTTCATCTTCTCTCTTGACGTTGTATTGACAAACCGGCCCGGCATAGCTAAGGGTGTTAAGGCGTTCGACTCGCAATCCGAGGGTCGTGGGTTCGAATCTCCGTCACACCAAAAATACTCGCCATTTCAGCCATGGGAGCGTTATAATGTGACGATCAATCCCACTATTAGTTGGCAAATCAGTAGCCTAAGAGTTGCCGGTTGGCGGTGATGACTAGCTGCCTTCCCTCTAGTCTTACACTCCTAAATTAAGGACGGCTAGCGCAGATAGCCCTCGTGTAGCTTTGCGCGAAATTCACAACAAACAAACAATCTTTTCTTTTTTCTTATAAACTGAATATTATCTTTAATAGTACGAGTGTCGAAGTGCATAACAGCTACCGTTTTCACTCAGTAAACGTTTCTATTTGCCTACAGCGTTGAGAGAAACGCAACTCTCAAGTTCTTCATGTAGAAACATTATTTAAACAATCCGTTCATACAGTTTGTAAGAATAATATATCAGCTTCTGGAAGTGAACCAGTATTATCATAATATTTGTATAAAACGTCGGTCTTTACGAGGATCAAAACATAGTTTAAACATGTAGATTGAACACGAACGAGACATTATTGGTATTTCACTGAAAAAACAACTTATGTATAAACTAACGGAAATCAAGTAAATATAAATCAGAAATAAATCTAAATTTATTTTTGAATAAAAATGATGATGACTTGTTTGTTTGGCACTGAGCACAAAGCAACACAATGGGCTATATCTGTGCTCTGCCCACAACGGCTTTCGAAACCCAATTTCAAACGTTGTAAATTCGTAGATATACTGCTGTGCCACTGACGTGAAAAGAGTAATAGTCAAAACACGTTAACAGCTTCTACCTCCCATAACTGACTCGGTTTCTAATGTTTCTTACTAGTATAGTACTTATAGGTGCAATTGTGTGGTATTTTACTAGTGGCATATGTATTGGTAGAGATACTAATGTTTTTTACTTGTACCTTGTAGCGCACGTATTAGCGCATTTACTAATGTATTTTACTTGCAGCATGTTTATTAGTACATTTACTAGTGTATTTTTTTAAAGAAATTGCACTTTTTAGATGAAAGTTACCTTACACAACTTTAAATCTATCTGTTAAGTTATGGATACTTTGCAATGTAGGAAGAGTTACCTTTGACATCAAACACTTTCTGGTATATACAAAAATATATAAGTAACAAAGTAGTAACTGTTACTCCCAGTAGACTACTTGAAATAAAGCTTAGAGTTACTAGCCGGACTGGATTAAATTTTGAAATTAAAGCTTCTGTGAAGAAACTCGTGTTTTAATCCACTACTTTGTATCTAAATACGTGTAATTCTTCGTTTACAATTTCTATTTAAAATATGTTTCACACTTTGAGCCACCCTGTAACATTTAAACAACATGAAGTCCGTGTTCCAAGTTAAAATTCTTAGTTTCTTAAATTACTGCTGCTGCCCACTGTCGTTGGTTCCACGAGTTGCACTCGACTTAACTTCCTGTGTCCACGTTGCTCATCATAAATGTTGATAAAGTATGTTAATCTCTGTATTCTACAACAAAACTGGATTCATTTTGAATGTAGTACAAGAGGAAGGTCGTAAGGTGAATCGAGAAAACCAATAATAAGAAAAGGAATGGTGTTTGTTATGGTTTGTTGAGTAAAGGCGGAACCACATCCTTACAAATCATTTTGTCAACTTGGTACACTAAAGGGTCAGAAACTATTAGTTCTTGCTGTTGTCAATAGATTAGGTGTTGATGCTGTTACCTATAATATTTGTTGTTACTGCTGTCTTACATTATCTATTGTTGCCTTTATTTGTTTTTTAAATTAATTAATTTTTGCTTGATTCTTTCAGTTGCCAGTAAATTCGATGTTGATTGTGTTACAAATTTGTTGTTACTAATTTCATAAATTATTCATTGTTGCTCTTATTTATATTTGCATTAATTAGATTTTGTTTGTTTCTGAATTAACTTGCATAGCTCTCTTTATTTTGAACTAATAGACTATAGGAAAACTCCTACTGCATATGACCCTGCTCTAACTTTAGGGCTACTCCTGTCTTGACTAAATGACATTTAACCATTTATAACGCATCAAGGCTTCAAAGTACAATAAACGATATTTCGACAACAAGTTTATGAATCACAAATCATTGGATTTACAGTTCGATTACGCTAACAACCAGGCCTTACCCATTTTAACCAACTTAGATAAGTTAATAAACTCCTATGTAATATTGTATTATCATCTGTCTACGAATATATCATCCAGAAACTATATTGTTTCTTTTAGAATTTCGCGCAAAGCTATACGAGGACTATCTACGTTAGCCTTCCCTAATTTAACAGTGTAAGACTAGAGAGAAAACGGTTAGTCATCACCACCCGCCTCTTGAGCTACTACTACTACACTATTATCAACGAATAGTGGGATTGATCATCACTTTATAACGCCCTCATGGATGAAAGGGCGAGCATGTTTGGTGTGGCAAGGATTCAAATCTGCGACCCTCAGATTACGAGTCGAGGGCTCATAATCACCTGGTCATGCTGAGCCAAAACTATGTTGAAAATGGTTCAAAGTCTGGGTTGAGTGTAATGTTTGTCACTCATGAATCCGCCAATGGAGCTCACTGCATGAATTATTCTCGCATACCTCACTAGGACCTTTTCTAATTCTAATGAAAAGTAATGAATTATACTAAAAATACAATTATTTCCTTTCTTTTTTGTATGGAACGCATAGATCGCTTCATTTTTAGCTACTTTCAAACATAAGCACTTAGAGACATTGAAATATTTGGTGATTTTTCATGAGTAAGAGGTTGCTCACAAAAACTGCAACAGCCAAGACCCTACAAGTTTGTTTTTTTTAAACTGAGGCGCGATAATAATCCACGTGAGGCGCTTGTGCTGACATTCATTATACAAATACAAATGGGTGTTTCTTTGGAATAATAATACACATATTTAGTTATTTGAAAAAAGTAAAGTGTGAAAGGACGAGCTGTTTTTTAAAGCCAAAATGGATCGGGTGTACTCGAATGGCTATTCTGTTAGACGGCAGATTGAAGAATCTAAGGTTTAAGACATGATGCCACGAACGCTCTTCGCACTTTTAGCCATGGGCATCTTTTAAAACTAACAGCCAATCGTATTATTTGACTAAAAATTAACGACAAATTCTTGACGGCGGTGGGTGTTTCTGGCTGGTTGCTTTTCCTTGACCAGCCTTCTCAGCCACGTGTGCGCATAAGTGTCGTCCAAGTTAAAATTTCAATTTTAAAGTTTTGTTTGTAGTTTAAGCAAAAAGCTACACAATGGGTTATATGTGCTATGCCCACACAAATATAGATGCTTATCAAATTAGTGGTCAGAAAGAACAATATTTAGAAATTACTTATTGTTTCAACAAACTTTACAAATAAAAGTAAGTAATGGAAAGGAAGTGATTCTTATTTAAACGTAAATGTGATTTATGAAAATAAACAAACAAAAAGCTAGGTTATACAAACTACTCCTGCCGATGCTTAAAACGATCATAGGTTGTATTGTGTTTACGCATCTATTGCATACTTAGTACTCCGCAGACCGAATCAAACTAACACAATCGGCAGCTGTTATTTGTACCAGATGTTCTATTTAAGAATTCTGTTAAGAAGTGCAAAAAAACAAAAAAACAAAACAGTTATCAGCCGGCATGCTCTCCCACCTTTCTTTCTCTCCAGACTAAATCGTTTCTTACACTAACGAAGATTTCTACTGACGAACGACCCTATGTCGCCACCTCCCCATCTGCTACTATTGTTAAGCACACTAACGCTATCCAGGTTTCTTCTTTTCAATTGTCGTTCTATCAACATCACGGAAGCTCCAGCCATTCAAAATTTTACGACGACACGAGCCCGATTTAAGGATGTGAAAGCAAGGTCGTTAAAAAATGGAAAGATACTCAAATTTTAAAGTGAAGTTGAACATAGAGGTGTTTCAATGTATCGCGAGTTAGGTGAAGGCTATCTTCCATTATAAACATATACTTATTTATCATATATTATGTGCGTGTATATAACTTCAGACATTTTTTTAAAACACTATATAAATTTTTTCCAAATAAAAATAATAAGAACAAACGTGTGCTAACTCACATGATCTGTGTGTAACTTACAACTGAGCACAGCTCGAACGTAGGCCTTTTAGGACTGGAATTTTCAACATAAAAGGCATTTTACTAAATGCGTGGATTAAACATTTAGCTCAGACACCCATAACGTTCATGTATACCTGTCCCTATTCTTAGCTATTCACTTAAAGAGGAAAACGTCAGGCAGCATTTCTTGCGAAATAAGGAATTGACTGTCACTTTTTTAAAGCGCCACATATAAAAGTACGATGCGATATCGTGTTTCAAATTGTAGACTTTTCTGTCTGTAATTACTAAGACAACGCCAAGTCCATAAATATTACGACCTGCGCAAATATCTATCCACTGTCACACCTCCGTCACACTAAACATGCTCGCCCTTTCAGCCGTGAAAGTATTATAAGGTGGCGGTGAACGTCATTATTCGTTAGTAAGGAGAGTAGCCTAAGAATTGGCGGTGGATGCCTTCCCACTGCTAAATTAGGGATGGCTAGTACAGATAGCCCTGGTGTAGCTTTGCGCGAAATTTAAAAACAAACTATCCGCTGTCTAAAAGTCATAAGACCTTCATTCTTAGCAGCAATAAATACCTAAAAAGGTAATAGTCATCCATCTTTTCAGTATTGTACAAGCGTGCATGTATATTTCAATTTATACCAATCTCTTGATTATAAAATAACAACAAAAATATTAACACGTTTCAATGAATAAAGATGAAGTCACACATCATGGAAACTTACCAATATCACCTTCCATCAAAATCATTCTCCCAAAGACATGATATAGTGGAATATAAGTTAATAATCATATAAAGGAGATGCTATGGCATTTATCAAGGTTTATTTTACCTTAACGTGTCGACTTTAATTTCTAAAGAAACAGTAATGAATCAGGATTATAAAAGAAAGAAAAAAATTGATTGATCTGATGCAGAGAATTACATATAAATAAATAGGTCAGAATTACCTCTATACATAAGAATGTTACCGTTTCCAATGGGGGTCTAACTGATTCAATATGGAGACTCTCTTCTATATATAGAAACATTAGTGTTCCCAAGACGAGTCTGATTCATTCAGTATGAAGAATTTATTCTATAAATCAGATAATTAGTATTCCCAAGGTAGGCCTGATTGGTTCAATATGGGGAATCTCCTCTCTATATAGGAATATTATTATTCCCAAGACGAGTCTTATTGATTCAATATGGACAATTTCTTCTTGTGATAAGAACATTTGCCATGTTAAGATGGATTTGCTTGATTCAAAGTATAGAATTACTTCCATATAAAGAGGTTTATCAGATTTTTCCACATTAATCTTACTAGTCCTATAATAGTGAGACCTTTTTTTCACTGAAGCAAAACTCAATAAATTAACCTATCGTGGCAGGTCACGGGTCAAGGGCCATGTCATCGCGTTTGTTGACTCGCATTCAAAATGTCATTGAACTACCATTTTATGAATTTATGTCATTGAGTTTGCTATCAAACTGTACCCCATAATCCAAATTTTCATATCTTAACACTTAAGTTTCTATGGAGACCTTTTTTTTTATCTCCCTCTTTGTTTTTTTTGCCAAATCAAAACTATATAAATTAACTATATCGCGGCAGGTCATGGGTCAAGGGCCATGTCATCGCGTTTGTTGACTCGCATTCAAAATGTCATTGAACTATCATTTTATGAATTTATGTCATTGAGTTTGCTATCAAACTGTACCCCATAATTAAAATTTTCATATCTTAACACTTAAATTTCTATGGGGACCTTTTTTTTTTCTCCCCTTTTTGTGTTTGGCTGAATCAAAACTACATAAATTCAAGAGGTTGTTGAAAATGTATTTCTTTACGTTAGTTTCTGTCGCCACACGGTTTAATGTAAATTGTAGTTAGTAAAACATATTATCGGTCCAACAATTTTAAAATATCGAAGACTATCAATGCAGCTTATCAATGAAAAGGTTGGTAAACCTAATAAATTCCAGTTACTCATAAATTTCAGCGTGGATTCTTATAACACACTACTCCTGTGGCTATTATTGTAAACACGTGTCGAGCTGCCATCTGTCCTTCAGCGATAACCCTAACAACTCCTGATGAGACCGCCCTCTGTTTGTTGCTTCTTCTGTGAAAAACTGTCTGGACTCTTTCTCTATCCTTACGTTTTCTTGTCGTGGTATAAAGCAACTAGGCATTCTAGTCACTGAATACATATAACAGGAGAAACCCTGTGAAAATATTGATTCTTCCTCAATATTATCACTTGTGTGTCGAAAACGAAACTCTTCATGACACACTCAGTAAAGATGAATCGATAAATTATCCCAGCGATGATAACTATTCCTTATTTTAAGACCTACAAAACACAAAAATTACCCATTTATCATATGTGTAACAGTCACAGACTCTCTGTATCATCAAGAGTATGTACTATCTATCGCCTGTTATTGAATTTACCCTGAGTGTGATGAGCACCCTATGTTATTTTTTATAGATATGTTTCTCACATTTTTAAATGTATGATGAGAATTGCGTAAGCTAAGGTTGCATACCTGCTTATGCCACAAGGTTTCTATCGAAGTAGTAATTGTAAAATTACCTGAAAAATGTGCTCATTTCGAAAATATCACGGTAAAAGTAAGAAAACATGTAATTTACTTAATTAATATTTAGGTAAAAACGGCTGGTATGGATTGAGAAAATTCTATGTAGAGGAGCGAACAACGTTTCGACCTTCTTTGGTCATTGTCAGGCTCACATAGAAAGAGGTAACTGACCGATAGCTGAATACATGCGAGCATGTTTGATGTGATTCCACGACCCACAGATTACGAGTCGAGTGCCTTAACCGCCCGGTCATGTCCGGCCCTATATAATGTTATCTTTCAGTTAGGAATATGTTCAAGTTATTACTGAGAGCAGATAATGCGAAATATTCGCACATTTTACTGTCTAACATGTGAAAACAAGTCCAGTTTGCAATTTAGGTTTAATGTAATCGTTTTTTTTTAATGACCTAAATGGGTGTAAATTAACAAACTCCAATATCCTGTATTCGTATTCAATATCTGACTTTTTGCCAGTATTCCCATAACAAACACATTTCAGAGTAAAATTTGTCCGTTGTACACATTTTCAAAGACAAAATCACTTTTGAACGTATGATACAATTTAACACGGACGTCATGTAATAAAGTGAAAAGTAAATCACTGTATACATTACTTGTTTATGTTTGTATTCCTTATAATCTCAGAGGAATTTGAGTTTTTTCAGTCTCGGTTGTTGGCATCTTAAACTTAAAGTGCTATTTGATTAGTTGCAAATATGTTGTTATACTCTATGAATTTCAACTTTTAGAGAAACTATAAACATATTAAAGAACACATTTTGGTGGAACATAACAATTACGAAACGTCATAAGTCTAGCAGAACATAACGTATCTCTTGGTCAAGAACAACAGATTTGATTCTTTTGAAGCATAACATGTGCTTTCTTTTTCGGTAAATTTATGTAATCAAATGTGTTTTCATGAAAGTTATGTACATATAAGTAAAATATTCAAACTATCATCAATTGGTACAATGCACTATTACACACGGTATAAAAAAGCAAGTACATTGCACGATGCACTTGTGTTTTGTATATGCTTTTTAACGGAGCGCTACGCCTAATGTTTGTATTAGCATGACTTTATCAACGTGTGACAATGAGCTAATTAAAGTTTGATATTTTTAATTTCTATATAAGCTCATAAAGCCTTAATACGATTCACAACAGGATTTTGTACAGACCAACCTATGGTTCCCTGGTTCCATCGACGTTTCTGTTCTTTTTACCAGGTATCGTTTTACCACATTTAATATATTATTTATGCTGTATTTAGTTTGTTTGAATTTTGTGCAAAACTACAAGAAGACTATTTGCGTCATTTGTCTCTAATTTAACAGTGAATGACTAAATAGGAGATGACTAGTCATCATCTCCTGCCCCTTTCCCCAGTCAAATTTTGATCTGTTCTTTTACTTCTTGCTGGAAGGTATATATATCTGTCCAACTGATCTTGTTTCTGAATGAATGTTTGCTTTTTGTTTTTGAATTTTGCACAAAGCTACTCGAGGGCTATCTGTGCTAGCCGTTCCTAATTTAGCAGTGTAAGACTAGAGGGAAGAAAGCTAGTCATCACCACTCACCGCCAACTCTTGAGCTACTCTTTCACCAACGAATAGTAGGATTGACCGTCACATTATAACGCCCCCACGGCTGAAAGGGCGAACATGTTTGGTGCGACGGGGATGCGAACCCGCAACCCTCGGATTACGAGTCGCACGCCTTATCACGCTAGGCCATGCCAGGCCCATGAATGAATGACATGATGAAGAAGAATTCGTTTGTGCCTGTCAGCAGTCAGGGTGCTATACATTTTGTGTAGATCACCAAAACTGCTGACTGAGATACAATCCGTACTTGTACCGGACCCTCAGTATGTTTCCCTGGAGACGTTACATGTTGACTGAGACGCTGTTCTTCTCTCTACCACTGAACGTTATGGATTGTTAACGACGGAAGTCGTATAAGCGATAGAAACCAATAGATCTAAGATCTGTTAGAAAATCTGCTTAAACTGCAGATGTTTTTCCTCCACTTCTCTTTATTTGTCCGTTTCGGATTCAAAGTCAGAGGCATTTAGAACTTGAATTTCAGACCAGTCTGTTACCTCCCACACATCAATGTTCAAGAGCTTTATGGCTCGGTAGCAAAACTCTTCATAAGGGTTAACTATGAGAGACGAAATATTTTTCTGAAATGCTAATGTGTATGCAGTATAATACTTTTATATGCATTTTACCAAAAAATTCAAACATATTGGTTTCTAATGCTTCATCGTTTTTCAGTGTTTAAACAGTAACACTATTTGAAGTTCGGTGTCCATTTCAGGCTGCGGATGGTTTCAGGACAGCGACTCATCAATTGACGCCATATCCTGCTAATGTGATATATTATTATTCTAGAGGTAACATTATAAGCTGTACTTACAGGATGGTCTTTGGCAAGCTCTATTCTGGACTGACGTGTATTACATGAAGAGCATACCCTGAGTTACTTATCATCACATTTGACAAATTTGGACTTTTTACGTGGACTTTGCTGTTATAAACAGTACAAACGTAACTTGTCCTTTTCAGAAGTTTCTGCACATTTTCTACTGAAAGAGTAAAATTCACATCAATCCATTCGACGGGAGTAGCATTCGCCAACCAATACTCTAATTTGTACACATTTATCATGTGGCATGACCGTCCCGGAAGTCATGAGTGTCCTCACCATACTACTACTGGGAATAGTATAACTATATAGAGTTTTATAGGCATTAAAGTTGAGTGATAACTAATCACAATATCATCTATTAACAAGCGGCTGACTATACACTGCTGCGGTACATTTTCATACAATGAAGAATAACAAACATGATACTCGTATTTCATACATATGCTTTATTCACTTTTTGTTTTAATTATTTCCAATAATGCGTATATTTGTACAATAATTCATCTTGGTTTTACTTCTTCAAGCTTTAACCTAAGGCAAATACAAACAATATTTTTAGATCGCGTGGCTTTCTTATTATTATATTTTTAGAAGCTTTATCGTTACCTTAACTTGTTCGAAAATGTTCTTTACGCATACATAGTTTTGGTGCAGAAAGAATATTATTTTGGACTCTTTGAAGCAGACTGTACAAATAACATCCCTTGTCTCACATGGATGGGCCCTGGCATGGTCAGGTGGTTAAGGCACACGACTCGTAATCTGAGAGTCGCGGGTTCGAATCCCCGTCACACCAAATATGCCCGCCCTTTCAGCCTTGGGGGCGTTATAATGTTACGGTCAATCCCATTATTCCTTAGTAGAAGAGTAGCCCAAGAGTTGGTGGTGGGTGGTGATGACTAACTACCTTCCCTCTCGTCTTAGATTGCTAAATTAGGGACGGCTTGCACAGATAGTCTTCGAGTAGCTTTGTGCGAAATTCAAAAAACAAACAAATAAACGTCCATCGCGATGTCTGACTTTGTATGAAAGGAGTTTATTCCTTACTAATATCTGTCCTGAAAAATATTTTCTAACCCGAAAGAACCTTCGAGAATATGATTTGTTAATATTTAGACGATTTAACTGGTTACAAGAAATCACGGTAGCTTTACACAGAGGTCCAAGTAAACATTTTAATGACTATACGAACCTTTCTTTATATGATATATTTCTCATTAAAACATTATTAGTTTGTTGTCCTTTTATGATCACCATAAAAGTGAGAACCATTGTGACGAAGAACCTTGGTAAACATCGTAACCATAATACGTATAACCTTCAATCATAAAACTTACGGTAACGAAATTAAATTTTCTTAGTAGTTTTGTCATTCGTTACTGAATGTTCGAAATAGATTATATATAGTTATTTAGATTCTATCAGAAAATATATCTTAAATGGCTCGTGAAGTATTTTTATTTCTTTTTATTTAAGAAAGAAAGTAGTGTTATCGAATGTTTCCGAGAGATACCAAACAGTAAACATGGCATGATTTTTAATAAAATTTAATTTAGAATCTTTCATTTCGACTGTTTTTCAAATTAATGTCATTAAAGTATCAACAAATTTTATTATAAATAACTGTTACCAGATGTCGCCACAGAGTAAATGTTCTATCGAAGCGATATTTAAAAAAAAATTAAATTTAAGAAACCCTTTGAGTAAACAACAAACTATACAAAAATTCTCAACCTTAAGAACAGTGACGCGAAGTTGATTAAATTAGCTAAGCACTAACCTAATACACCACCTCTTGGTTTTACCTCGCGAAGGAAAGCTTGAACAAAAAATGTTGAATAAACTTTGTGAATGAGTGTAAACAGAAGAGGAACTGCCCTACACTTGACTTTTGTTATGCGACAAGAAGTTTTGTTTTTTGAATTTCGCGCAAAGCTACACGAGGGCTATCTGCGCTAGCCGTCCCTAATTTAGCAGTGTATGACTAGAGGAAAGGCAGCTAGTCATCATTACCCACCGCCAACTTTTGAGCTACTCTTTTACTAACGAATAGTGGGATTGACCGTCACATTATAATGCCTCTACGGCTGAAAGGGCGAGCATGTTTGGTGCGATGGAGATTCGAACTCGCGACCCTCAGATTACAAGTCGAACGCCTTAACCCACCTGGCCATGCCGGGCCACGACAAGAAGTTAAAAAGGTAATAATTACAACATCATCCACAAGAACCATATGTGTTTAACACCTTATAGCATTGGAACTTCAGAAACAGAAAATAAGGTTTACCTGGTTTTCTGAAATCGCAATCAGAATCGATTCTGACATAACACGACTCATTATTATTTGTGTGGAAGTTTTAGAGTGAAATAAAGTCAGGTAAAAATTCCAAAGAACCTATTGAACTTGACTTATAATCTTGCTGGGGAAGTAAACTAGCAGAAAAAAATATACAAAAGAGAGAGATATATATACACCATTTAAACCTATAAACGCAGATAGCCCGCGTGATGCTTCGTGTGAAATTTAATAACAAACAAACAAGCGTATAACAGCAATAATTTTAATCACCTAAAAGTAAATAGCGCCAATTTTCTATTTATTATAATTTAAATAAAATAATACTGCGTTGTGAGTTTTACCTAATAGGAGTCTTTGGTGCGCGTTCTTTTAACTTTGCATGTCATGTAACCATAGTAACTAGTAACTGTGGACATTTTACGTGACAGCTATAAGTATATTCTACAATTACGAAATAATGCAGAAGCGAAGCAGGTACAGAGTAACAAAACTTCATCAAACATTAACAGTTAGTTCCATAGTACAGAATAATGTGAAATGTACGCGACTGATTCAACATCGAATTGTGTTTTCTAAGTCCCCCGCTAGTACAGCGGCAAGTCTACGGAGTTACAACGCTAAAATCAGGTGTTCGATTCCCCTCGGTGAACTTAGCAGATAGCCCGATGTGACTTTGCTATAAGGAAAGAAACTGTTATCTAAATCAGATTATAAAAGTAGGTTGTCTGTTAATGATATACTTATTACGTGTTTGTTTGCTTATTTGATGTTAGTGCAAAGCTATAGAATGTGCTGCTTATGCCCTTTTCATCGAGGAGAATCGAACCATAGATTGTAGCTTTTTAAGTTCCGTAAACTTACCGCTGAATACTGATAGACTTCATTATACAACGTTATAGGTTAAACTAAGCCAGTAAGCCACAAGTTCTTTAGCATATTCCATCATTGTCATTAGACTATAAAACCATGTTTTTCTGACATCACAAGTAATTAATAATGGTAATAGTGAAAACGAAAAAGTTTAACGCATAAGTACTTAAACTAAAACATTAACGGGTAAGTAAAACAAATACAGTTAAACTCATTTTCGTTTTGAGGTTACCTACTGGTTTTAAGTATTATCTTTTTACATGTTATAGGTTACAGTAACAAAAAATGGATATTTTTCAAACAGAGAGGACGTTAAAAATTCGTGTCCTCGAGAACGACCTCTTCAGTGATCGAAATGTTGCATCTGTTTAAAAGAAGATTGTTCTTTTTTGTACTGTAAAGCTACAACGTAATACTCAAAGTCAGTAAGTAAATTTAAAACGAAGCTACGTTTAATTCTTTTTGTAACTTGTATTACAGTGAAGAACTTTACGTATCTTTGTTTCTTTCGAAAAGAAATACCCCACGCTGGGACAACGGTAAGTCTTCGGATTTACAACGCTAAAATCAGGAGCTCAATTGCCCTCGGTAGACACAGCAGACAGGTCGATATGGTTTTGCTAAAAGAAAAACCAACTTCACTTTACTCCCCCACCAAAAAAAAAAACAAACTGGAAAAAAAATGACGGTTATGAATTACACAAAGCAATTTCTGTGAGATTTGGGATATATCGTCTCCTAAACATCACATTAGATAACACTTTCTCCTGTCTAACTGAATGAAGATTTTAAACTATTCTATATGAAGCACGCCCGGCATGGCCAAGCGCGTAAGGCGTGCGACTCATAATCCGAGGGTCGCGGGTTCGCGCCCGCGTAGCGCCAAACATGCTCGCCCTCCCAGCCATGGGGGCGTTATAATGTGACAGTCAATCCCACTATTCGTTGGTAAAAGAGTAGCCCACGAGTTGGCGGTGGGTGGTGATGATTAGCCGCCTTCCCTCTAGTCTTACGCTACTAAATTAGGGACGGCTCGGTGCAGTGAGCTAACTCCCTACTCACTTAAATCAACCTGTTACAGAAACCGCAGTGATTGCGGCCCTATGTTCCTTGAAGGAATCGAGTGGCAGATGATGATGATATGAAGCACAATAATATACCCTGTAATACAGATCCGAGCTACAAGGACTACAATTACCTTCAATATATTAGACTACGACTACACGAATAATCTCTCTACGGGGAACAAGGGTTCGAGTGTACATCTACAAGGCTCTAAGTTATGAAGATCTACACTCTACTAGTTTTCAGTTACAAGGGTACCAGTTTTACATCTACTAGGCTCTAAGTTATAAATAATATGCACACTTTACTAGTTTTCAGTTACAAGTGTATCAATTTTACATCTACTAGGCTCTAAGTTATAAAGATCTAAATTATACCAGTTTTCAGTCACAAAGGTACCAGTTTTACATCTACTAGGCTTTAAGTTATAAAGATCTACACTCTACTAGTTTTCAGTTACAAGGGTACCAGTTTTACATCTACTAGGCTCTAAGTTATAAAGATCTACACTCTACTAGTTTTCAGTTACAAGTGTATCAATTTTACATCTACTAGGCTCTAAGTTATAAATAATATCCACACTTTACAAGTTTTCAGTTACAAGTGTATCAATTTTACATCTACTAGGCTCTAAGTTATAAAGATCTAAATTATACCAGTTTTCAGTCACAAAGGTACCAGTTTTACATCTACTAGGCTTTAAGTTATAAAGGTTTACACTCTACTAGTTTTCATTTATAAGAGTATCAATTTTACCTCTACTAGGCTCTAAGTTATAAAGATCTACATTACACTAGTTTTCAGTTACAAGGTTACTAATCTTACATCTACCAGGTTTTTACACTCTACTAGTTTACAATTACAAGGGTACCAATTTTATATTTACTATGCTTTAGGTTATAAAGGTCTCTATATTCTACTAGTATTCAGTTACAAGGGCATTTACTACGCTTTAAGTTATAAAGGTCTATGTTCCACTAGTTTTCAGTTACAAGGTTACTAATTTTACATCTACCAGGCTTTAAGTTCTAAAGATCTACACTCTACTAGTTTTCAGTTATAAGATTACCAATTTTACATCTGCTAAGCCCTGGGTTGTAAAGGTCTATACTTTATTGTGTTCGAACTATGTTCTATTACGTTTCATTTACGATGGCCCTAAAGGGAGGGGGGAAGGAAGTAGTTTGGGGCAATAAGTACACCACTCTCCTAGTCTCAGTCTAAAACCGTTTGCTCTTTCTTGGGTTGTTGTTATAAAAATCTTCTTTTCAACAGACTCTGTATACAGAGGACCACACTCAACTCTGGCTACAATAATCCACACTTTACCCTGTACTTTTACTATCTCAACTTCAGCCACTTCGACAGTTGTCATTTTCTGTAAAGCTACCTTGTGCCAAATTCATAAAAGAAAGAAATGTTGAAAGAAGGAAACATTCATTTTGTATGATATTATTCCACAAAGCTCTTCAAAACCATTCTCAGTTTAAAAGTATTGAATAATTACCTGTCAAAATCTTCGTAACTGATACAATAAGGGTTGCACTAATTTTCCAGAATCAGAGATCTCATTTTATGCAAGTCTATATGTGCCTGATATTTCTTGTTATGTTTTTTTATTTTCAACCTGGGTGGCAGTTAACTTAGGATAAATAGATAGGTCAGAAACCTAATGTTTCTAGAATGACATTTTAATTTCAATCTAATGATCAGAAAGATTGTTTTTTGTTTGTTTTGAATTTCGCGCAAAGTTACACGGGGCTATCTGCGCTGGCCGTCCCTAATTTAATAGTGTAAGACTAGAGGGAAGGCAACTAGTCATCACCACCCATTACCAACTCTTGGGCTACTCTTTTACCAAGGAATAGTGAGATTGACCTTAACATTATAACGCCTCCGCGGCTGAAAGGGTGAGCATATTTAATGTGATGCGAACTTGCGACCCTCAGATTACTGAGTCGAGTACCTTAACCACGTGGCTATGTCGACCGATCCAGAAGGAAGGCAACCAATACGATGCACCTATCGCGTAAATAACAGCATTCGTAATTTAGATCTAACGATCAGAAAGACCAGAAAGCAGCACCCATTCTACACACACGCACACACACACACATATGTTATTAACCGAATAACGGAATGAAAAGTGTGGATTGTATTCGACAGCATATCCAAGGTTCTAAACAAAGGTATAACAATCAACAGCCCTCAAGCTAGCTATTAGGTTAAACCCAGGTAACCTTCAAGATATAGAAATAAAAGCGAGACAGAGAAAAATGAAAATGTCCAGGTTTTTTTTTCGTATTTCTGGTAATATAAACCATTTAGATTAAAAATCCACGTATTAAAGCAAGTACGAGCATGAAATATAGTTCACATCCTGTAGATGTCAGAGGTCGTGGAAGTCAGAGGTTATGTCGAAATGAAATTAAAACACGTGTATCAATTAGATCATGAATTTCAAGAATTAGGATCACCATGCTGAATTTGAATACAATCTATCTGACGAATGCTAGAAATACCTACTTGCCTGGGCACAAAACAAAACTAACGTTGTTACAACTGAAATCACCACCTCACACGCCATTTTGAATTACCACGTATATTATACAACTGTCTAACAATGAGCCTATGTGTAATATTCCATTTATTCAATCAATTCTGTAACCAAGACAACCATCATTATTTACATCCATGCTATAAAGACAGATATTTATATATAAAATATAACATGTTGAAGTTTAAACAAAGTTCACAAACCAAAATATGTTATCATAATTATTTAACCAAGATTATTATCATAAAACAAGCGAATAAGATTATCTACCAAATCACGAACCTGAAACATTTGCATTGGCACATGAATAGAAACCAATGCAAAACAATCAAATGATATACTTCTGGTTTCAAAATAAGCCATTTGGAAGACATAGTTCTATACAAAACGTAGCACTTGCGAAACCACTTCTAGTAATTTAATGAAAAATATACCAGTGATAACATTGTCCAGAGCTCACCACTTATGAATATTTTCCTGAAACGTTTTTGGTAAAATATACTATTTTGTATTAGCTTTTAATATTGTCCCAAGTGTTTATTTTCGTTCATTTCTAATTAAACACAAAGCTATACAGTGTACTCTCTGTGCTCTGACGTGGGTATCGAAACCCGAATTCTAATGATGTAAGTCTTCAGGCATACCGCTGGCCACTGAGAAAGCTGTTCAAAATGTACTCCAGATAATTTTGTACATGATATAACACCTTTTTAATATACTGTTAATATGGTTTAAAATATACCGTTGGTGACAGTACTGTTGATATCCTCTACAATATTCCGTTGGAGACGGTACTGTTGATATCGCTTAAAATACACCGTTGTAGACAGTTCTGTTAATATGGTTTAAAATATACCGTTGCGACAGTACTGTTAATATCGTTTAAAATATACCGTCGGTGACAGTGCTCTTAATATGATTTAAAACATACCTTTGGTGACAATACTGTTAATATAGTTTAACATATACCGATAGTGACAATGCTGTTAATATGGTTTAAAATATACGGTTGGTGCCAGTGCTGTTAATATGATTTAAAATATACCTTTGGTGATTGTGCTGTTAACATGGTTTAAAATATACAGCTGGTGACAATACTGAAAATATGGTTTAAAATATACCGTTGGTAAAGTGCTATTAACATCGTTTTAAATATACCGTTGGTGACAGCACTAATAATATGGTTTAAAATATACAGTTGGTGACAATACTATTAATATCGTTGAAAATATACCTTTGGTAAGAGTACTGTTGATATCGTTTAAAATATACAGTTGGTGACAATACCGTAAATATGGTTTAAAATATACCGTTGGTGACAGTACTATTAATATCGTTTAAAATATACCTTTGCTGAAAGTGCTGTTAATATGATTTAAAATATACCTTTCTTGACACTACTGTTAATATAGTTTAAAATATACCGTTGGTGTTAGTGCTGTTAATGTGGTTTACAATATGCAGCTGGTGACAATACTGTTAATATGATTTAAAATATACCGTTAGTGACAGTACTGTTAATATCGTCTAAAATAAACCGTTGGTAACAGTACTATTGATATTGTTTAAAATATAGCGTCGGTGAGAGTACTGTTAATATGATTTAAAATATAACGTTTGTGACAGTGCTGTTAATATCGTTTAAAATACACCGTTGGTGAAAGTATTGTTAATATGGTTTAAATATATCGTTGTTGACAGTACTGTGAATATAGTTTAATAAATACCGTTTATGACAGTGCTGTTAATATAATTTAAAATATACCGTTAATGACAATACTATTAATGTCGTTTAAAATATACAGTTCGTGACAGTGCTGTTAAAATTATTGAAAATATACCGTTGATGACAGCACTGGTAATATCGTTTAAAATATACGGTTTGTGACAGTGCTGTTAATATGATTTAAAATTTACCTTTGGTGATGATACTGTTCATATAGTTTAAAATATTCCGTTAGTGATAGTGCTTTTAATATGGTTTAAAATATACAGCTTGTGACAATACTGTTAATATGGCTTAAGATATATCGGTGGTGATAGTACTGTTAATCTTATTTAAAATATGCCGTTTATGATAGTACTGTTGATATCGTTTAAAATATTTCGGTCGTGACAGAACTGTTAATATCGTTAAAATATATTGTTTGTGACAGTACTGTTAATATGGTTTAAAATATACCGTTGGTGACAGTGATGTTAATATCGTTTAAAATATACGGTTTGTGACAGTGCTGTTAATATGATTTAAAATATTCCTTTGGTGATGATACTGTTAATATAGTTTAAAATATTCCATTAGTGATAGTGCTTTTATTATGGTTTAAAATGTAGAGCTTGTGACAATACTATTAATATAGCTTAAGATATACCGTTGGTGACAGTACTGTTAATCTTGTTAAAAATATGCCGTTTATGATAGCACTGTCTATATCGTTTAAGATATTTCGGTCGTGACAGAACTGTTAATATCGTTTAAAATATATCGTTTGTAACAGTACTGTTAATATGGTTTAAAATATAACGTTTGTGACATTACTGTCAATATCGTTTAAAATATACCGTTGGTGACAATGCTGTTAATTTGGTTTAAAATATGCAGTTGGTTACAATACTTTTGATATGGTTTGAAATATACCGTTGGTGAGAGTAATGTTGATATCGTTTAAATATATCATTGGTGACAGTAATGTTAATGTGGTTTAAAATATACAGTCGGTTACAAAACTGTTAATATCGTTCAAAATATACCGTTGCTGACAGTGCTGTTAATATAGTTTAACATAAACTTTTGGTGACAATACTGTTTATATGGTTTAAAATATAGAATTAGTGAGAATACTGTTAATATAGTTTAAAATATACCATTGGTGACAGTGCTTTAAATTGGTTTAAAATATACAGCTGGCGACAATACTGTTAATATGGCTTAAGATATATAGTTGGTGACAACACTGTTAAACTTGTTTAAAATATGCCGTTAATGACAGTACACTTGATAACGTTTAAAATATATCACTCGTAACAGAACTATTAATATCGTTTAAAATATATATCGTTTGTGACAGTACTGTTAATATCGTTTAAAATATACCGATGGTGAAAGTGGTATTAATATGATTTAAAATATACCTTTGGTGACAATACTGTTAATATAGTTTAAAATATACGGTTGGTGATAGTACTGTTAATATTGCTCAAAATATACCGTTGTTGACAGTAGTGTTAATATCGTTTAAAATATACCGATGGTAACAGTGCTGTTAATATCGTTTAAAATATACCGTTGGAGACAATACTGTAAATATCATCTAAAATATACCGTTGGTGACAGTGGTATTGATACCGTTTAAAATAAATCGTTAATAACAGTACTGTTAATATCGTTTAAAATAAAATGTTGGTGACAATGCTGTTAATGTGATTAAAAATACACCGTTGGTGACTGTGCTGTTAATATGGTTTAAAATGTACAGCTTATGACAATATTGTTAATATCGTTTGAAGGAAACCGTTGGTGACAGTACTGTTGATATCCTTTAACATATGCTTTTGGTGACACTACTGTTAATATCGTTTAAAATGTACCGTTGGTAACAGTGTTGTTAATATCATTTAATATATACCGTTTTTGAATATACTGTAAACATGGTTTAAAATATACCGTTGGTGACAGTGCTGTTGATATCGTTTAAAATATACCGTTGTTACAGTATTGTTAATATGGTTCAAAATATACCGTTGGCGAAAGTGCTGTTAATATAATTGAAAATATACGTTGTTAACACTGCTCTTAATATGGTATAAAATATAACGTTGGTGACAGTGTTGTTAATATGGTTTAAAACATACCGTTGGTGATAGTCCTGTTGATATCGTTTAAAATGTACTCTTTGTGACAGTACTGTTAATATCGTTTAAATTATTTCGTTGGTGACAGTGATGTTGATTTGGTTTAATATATACCGTTGGTTACAAAACTGTTAATATTGTTTAAAATATACCGTTTGTGACAGGGCTTTTAATATCATTTAAAATATACCGTTGGAGTTAGTACTGTTAATATAGTTTAAAATATACTTTTGGTCACAGTACTGGTAATATGATTTAAAATATACATTTAGTAACAATACTGTTAGTATAGTTTAAAATATACCGTTGGTGAGAGTGCTGTTAATATGGCTTAAAATATACAGCCGGTGACAATACTGTTAATATCGTTTAAAATATACTATTGGTGACAGTACTGTTAATATCGTTTAAAATATATCGTTGGTGACAGTAATGTGAATACGGTTTAAAATATAACGATTGTGACAGTGCTGTTAATATGGTTTAAAATATATCGTTGGTAATAGTCTCTTTGATATCATTTAAAATATATCGATTGTGACAGTACTGTTAATATCGTTTAAAATATATCGTTGGTGACAGTAATGTGAATACGGTTTAAAATATAACGATTGTGACAGTGCTGTTAATATGGTTTAAAATATATCGTTGGTAATAGTCTCTTTGATATCATTTAAAATATATTGATTGTGACAGTACTGTTAATATCGTTTAAAATACACCGTTTGTGACAGTGCTGTTAACATGGTTTGAAATATACCGTTGGTGACAGTACGGTTATTATGGTTCAAAATATACGTTGTTGACACTGCTCTTAGTGTGATTTAAAATATACCGTTGGTGACAGTGCTGTTAATATGATTGAAAATATTCCGTTTATGACATTACTATTAATTATGTTTAAAATATACCGTTGATGAGAGTAATTTTAATATCGTTTAAAACATACCGTTGGTAACAGTACTGTTAATATCGTTTAAAATTTACCGTTGGTGACAGCACAATTGATATCGTTTAAAATATACCGTTGATGAAACTGCCGTTAATATCGTTTAAAATATACCGTTGGTAACAATACTGTTAACATGGTTTGTAATAGACCGTTGGTAATGGTACTGTTGATATCGTTTAAAATATACCGTCGGTTACAGAATTGTTACTATCGTTTAAAATATACCTTTGATGTCAGTGCTGTTAATACGATTTAAAATATAACGTTGTTGACCATGCTGTTAATATAGTTTAAAATATACCGTTGGTTAGAGTGCTGTTAATATGATTTAAAATATAACTTTAGTAACAATACTGTTAATATAGTTTAAAATAAACTTTTGGTAAAAGTGCTTTTAATATGGTTTAAAATATGTCGTTAATGACTGTACTGTTAATGGGGTTTAAATTATACCTTTGTTAATAATTCTATTATTATAGTTTAAAATAAACAGTTGGTGACAGTGGTGTTAATATGGTTTGAAATATAAAGTTCGTAACAATACTGTTAATATGGTTTAAAATATACCGTTGGTGACAGTACTCTTAATATCGTTAAAATATACCGTGTGGACAATACTGTAAATATTGTTTAAAATATACCGTTGGCGACAGTTCTGTTTTTGTGATTTAAAATATACCGATGATGACAGTGCTTTTATTATCGTTTAAAATACACTGTTTGTGACAGTACTGTTATATCGTTTAAAATATACAGTCGGTAACAGTGATGCTACTATTGTTTAAAATATATTTTTGGTGACAGTATTGTTGTTATCCTTTAACTTATACTGTTTGTGATACTTCTGTTAATATCGCTTAAAATATACCGTTGGTATCAGTGCTGTTATTATGATTTAAAAAATACCGTTGCAGAGAGGGCTGTTATTATCGTTCAAAATATACCTTTGGTGATAGAATTGTTAATATCGTATAAAATATTCTTTTGGTGATAGTACTGTTAATATGGTTTAAATATAACGTAGTTGACAATGCTGTTCATATAGTTTAAAATATTCCTTGTTGACACTGTTCTTAAAGTCGGTTAAAATACACCGTTGGTGACAGTGCTGTTAATATGGTTTAAATTATATTGCTGGTAACAGTAATGTTAATATTGTTCAAAATATACCGTTGGTGACAGTAGCCTTAAATTTCGTTCAAAATATACCGATGGTGACAGTGCTGTTAAAATAGTTTAAAACATACCTTTTGTGACAATACTATTAATATTGTTTAAAATATACCGTTGGTGACAGTATTGGTAATATGATTTAAAATATTCCTTTAGTGACAATGCTGTTAATATAGTTTAAAATATACCGTTGGTGACAGTGCTATAAATATGATTTAAAATATACCTTTAGTGACAATACTGTTAATATAGTTTAAAATAAACCGTTGGTAAAAGTGCTTCTAATATGGTTTAAAATATGCCGTTGGCGAGAGTGCTGTTAATATCGTTCAAAATATACCGTTGGTGATAGAACTATTGATATAGTTTAAAATGTTCCGTTGATGACCCTGCTGTTAATATAGTTTAAAATATACCTTAAGTGATAGTACTTTTAATATCGTTCGAAATATACCGCTTGTGACAGTACTTAAAATATCGTTTAAAATATACCGTTGGTGACAGTGCTGTTAATATCATTTAAAATATTTCGTTTTTGAATGTCCTGTAAACATGGTTTAAAATATACCGTTGGTGAGAGTACTGTAAATATCGATTAAAGTATACGGTTGGTGACAGTACTTAAAATATCGATTAAAATATACCGTTGGTGACAGTAGGGTTAATTTTGTTTGAAATATACCGTTGGTGACAGTAGGGTAATTTCGTTTGAAATATACCGTTTATGACATTATTGTTTTTGTCGTTTAAAATATACCTTTGGTAACGGTGCTGTTGATATCGTTTAAAATACACCGTTGGTGATAGAAATGTTCATATGGTTTAAAATATAACGTCGGTCACAGTACTGTTAATATCGTGTAAATATACCTTTAGTGATAGGACTGTTCATATCGTTTAAAATATTCCGTTGGTAACAGTGCTGTTAATGTCGTTTAAAATATACCTTTGGTGACAATATTGTTAATATAGTTTAAAATATACCGTTGATGATGATGAAGTTAATATAATTTAAAATTTACCGTTGATGACAGTACTGTTGATATCGTTTAAAATATATCGCTGGTGACACAACTGATAATATCGTTAAAAATTTATCGTTTCTTACAGTACAGTTAATATCGTTTAAAATATACCGTTAGTGACAGTACTGCTGAAATCGTTTAAATTATACCTTTGGTGACCATGCTGTTATTGTGGTTTCAAATATACATCTGGTTAGAGTACTCTAAATATTGTTAAAAATATATCCTTTTGGACAGTACTGTTAATATCGTTTAAAATATACCGTTGTTGACAGTTCTGTTAATATAGTTTAAATTAAACTGTTGGTGACAATGTTGTTAATATGGTTGGAAATATAAAGTTGTTGACAATACTATTAATATGGTTTAAAATATACCGTTAGTGACATTACTGTTGATATCGTTTAAAATATAACGTTGGTGACAGTTCTGCTAAAATCAATTAAAATATATCACTGGTAACAGTAATGTTAGTATCGTTTAATATATACCGATGGTGACAGTTCTGTTAAAATCTTTTAAAATATACCATTGGTAAAAGTACTGTTAATATCGTTTAAAATTTAACGTTGGTGACAGTACTGTTTTTATCCTTTAACATATACTCTTAATATCGTTTAAAATATACCGTTGGTGTCAGTGCTGTTGATATGAGTTAATATATACCTTTGGTGACAATATTGTTATTATAGTTTAAAATATACCGTTGGTTATAGTGATGTTAATATTATTTAAAATATACCGTTGGTGACAGAACTGTTTATATCGTTTAAAATATACCGTTGGTAACAGTGCTGTTGAAATCGTTTAAAATATTTCTTTGGTGACAGTACTGTTAATTTCGTTTGAAATATACCGTTTGTGACAGTACTGTTAATATAGTTTAAATATATATCTTTTGTGAAAGAGCGGTTAATATCGTTTAAAATATACCGATGGTGAGAGACCTGTTAATATGGTTTAAAATATATCATTGGTGTCAGTACTGTAAATATGGATCAAAATATATCGTCGGTCAGAGTACTGTTATTGTGGTTCAAAATAAACCGTCGGTGAAAGTATTCTTAATATGGTTTAAAATATAACGTTGTTAACAGTGGTTTTAAAATGATTCAAAATATACCTTTGGTGACAATAATGTTAATATTTCTTGAAATATACCATTAGTGTCAGTACTGTTAATTTCGATTGAAATATACCGTTCGTGACAGTGCTGTGATTATGGTTGACAATATACAGCTGGTTACTATACTGTTAATATCGTTTAAAATATACCATTTCTTATAGTTCTGCTAAAATCGTTTTAAATATATCGCATGTAACAGTTCTATTAATAGTGTACAAAATATACCGTTGGTGACATTACTTTTTTATCGTTTAAAATATCGTTTTGGTGAAAATATTGTTACTTTAGTTTAAAATATACCGTTAATGATAGTGCTGTTAATATCGTTTAAAATATACGGTTGGTGACAATACAATAAATATGGTTTAAAATATATTTTTGGTGACAGTACTGTTAATATCCTTTAAAATATACTAATGGTGACAGTGCTGTTAATACGATTTGAAATATACTTTTGGTGACAATACTGTTAATGAAGTTTAAAACATATCGTTGGTGAGAGTGCTGTTAGTATGGTATAAAATATACAACTGTTGACAATACTGTTAATATTGTACAAATTATACCGTTGTTAACAGTTCTATTAATATAGTTGAAAATAAACCGTTGGTGACAGTGCTGTTAATATGGTTTGAAATATAGAATTGGTGACAATACTGTTAATATGGTTTAAAATATACCGTTGGTGACACTAATCTTAATATCGTTAAAAATATGCCGTGGGGCAATACTGTGAATATTGTTTAAAATGTTTTGTTGGGTACAGTACTGTTAATATCGTTTAAAATATACCGTTGGTGACAGTGATGTAAATATGATTGCAAATATTTAACTGGTGATAATACTGTTTTGATAGTTTAAAATATACATTTGGTGATTGTGCTATCAACATGGTTTAAAATATACAGCCGTTGACACCACTGTTGATATCGTTTAAAATATACCGTTGGTGACAGAACTGTTAATATGGTTTAAAATATATTATCGGTATCAGTACTGTTAATATGGTTCAAATATACCGTCTGTGAGAGTACTGTTAATATGTCTCAAAATATAACGTTGGCTACAGTTCTGCTAAAATCATTTAAAATATATCACTGGTAACAGTAATGTTAGTATCGTTTAATATATACCGATGGTGACAGTTGTGTTAAAATCTTTTAAAATATACCGTTGGTAAAAGTACTGTTAATATCGTTTAAAATTTTACGTTGGTGACAGTACTGTTTTTATCCTTTAACATATACTCTTAATATCGTTTAAAATATACCGTTGGTGTCAGTGCTGTTGATATGAGTTAATATATACCTTTGGTAACAATATTGTTATTATAGTTTAAAATATACCGTTGGTGACAGAACTGTTTATATCGTTTAAAATTTACCGTTGGTAACAGTGCTGTTGAAATCGTTTAAAATATTTCTTTGGTGACAGTACTGTTAATTTCGTTTGAAATATACCGTTTGTGACAGTACTGTTAACATGGTTATATATATATCTTTTGTGAAAGAGCGGTTAATATCGTTTAAAATATACCGATGGTGAGAGACCTGTTAATATGGTTTAAAATATATCATTGGTGTCAGTACTGTAAATATGGATCAAAATATATCGTCGGTCAGAGTACTGTTATTGTGGTTCAAAATAAACCGTCGGTGAAAGTACTGTTAATATGGTTTAAAATATAACGTTGTTAACAGTGGTTTTAAAATGATTCAAAATATACCTTTGGTGACAATAATAAATAATAATAATAATAATAAATTTATTAAGCAATAAATTAGACACAAAAAATCAAATATCAATATAAAACCATCAACAAAGAGTTAACTCGTCCTGTGATGGTTAAACACATAATAAAGTAAAATCAAAACTTACAAAATCAATATAAAGTTCCCAGAATATTATCATCAGTACTTAAGATCCATTGTTTTAAGTATTTCTTTTGATTAACACGATTAATAGAAGATCTTATACTATAAGGAATAAAATTATGAATACGAGGTGCCAAATAAAGATATTGATGAAGTGTAACTGTTTTACGTGGTGTGGGTACATTAATTGGAAAAAAAGATTGAAGTCGTGTAAAATATGAAGTGACTTTAAAAGGCCTATTAAAAGAAACATGCAATGTAGATAAAGCTAAGAAATATAAATAAAGTTTATCATATGAAAGAGGGGAGTTAAATTTACTGAAATCGGTATCAAGCCTATGAGTAAAAATAAGAGAGAAAACACTTTTTTGCAACTTGTGAATAGGAATTAAAAAAGTCTTATATGTACCACCCCAAATTGAAATACAATATTGTAAGAAAGATTGAAAGAGAGCATAATATACACTTAACAAAATATGATAAGGAGCACAATGACTAAGTTCAAAATTAGCATAGAACTATATTTTAATTTATTAACTAAAGAATTAATATGAAATTGCCAATTTAATTTTCGATCTAAAATAATTCCTAAATATTTAACAGAGGAAACTTGAGTCAATTTGGGACATTTACAATTAGGGTAAGTATAACAATCACTAGAATGATAAAAAAATAGAAGGAAAAGCTAGAATGACACCATAAAGGTTAAACTGAAGAAGAAAAGATTTAGATATATTTAAGGATAAGTCATTACAGAAAAGCCAATTTTTAATTTTATTAAGATCACTAGAAATAATGGCTTCATTAATTAGATTTGGCTTACTATAGACAACAGCAATATCATCGGCATAGGCTTGGATATCTCCAAAAAACTGTTGGTAAAGAATATCATTTATATAAATGAGAAATAATAAAGGGCCCAGAACAGAACCTTGTGGTACTCCAACATTAATTGTAAGCCAATCACTATAATTATTATGGATACAAACCGATTGCTTTCTATTGTGAAAGAAAGAAAAAAACCAATAAAAAACAATGCCTCTAAAACCATAATAAGATAATTTATTTAACAATATTTTATGATTAACAGAATCAAAAGCTTTGGCTAAGTCAAGAAAAACAGCAATTGGATGAAGATCAGAATCCAAAGCTTCTGTAATACTTCCCACAAGTTTAGCAACAGCAACCTCCGTTCCAAGCCCAGGCCGAAAGCCAAATTGAGAAGGAGACAAAACTGAATGTCTATCAAGAAATGATAAAATTCTAATCTTCATAGATTTTTCAAATAGTTTAGAGAAATGTATTAATAAGGAAATAGGTCTATAATTCGTAAAATCAGAAATATTACCAGATTTATAAATAGGAATGACCAATGATAACTTTAAAGCATTAGGAAACTTCCCTTGAGTAAAAGATAAATTAATTAAAAAAAGTCAAAATTGGTGCAAAAAGATTAGCATTAGCTTTCAAAATCTTAACCGAAACATCATCTACACCATTAGAAGCTGAATTTGATAAGGAGAAAATATTATTCATAGTTTCAGATACAGTAACAGGATATAGGTAACAAGAAGAAGAAGGAGCAGGAGGCATGCCCTGAGAACAAAATTTAGGATTGGAGCAAGTAGATTTAGCAACATTAACAAAAAAATAATTCAAATCAGATAAATCAGTAGTACCAAAATTACAAAATTTCTTATTTTTTTTTTTAACATCAATAATAGAGTTAACAATATTCCAATTCTGTTTAATAGTTTTAGCATTCTTAAACAGGTTATGATAATAAGTCCATTTAGTCTTACGGGTCAAGCTAACAACATAATTCCTTAAACACTTAAATCTAATCTTTAGATAAATATCATCAGGAAATTGATGTACTTTCTTTTTTTAACTTATCTCTTTTAATCATTAACAAAACCAATTCACTGGTAATCCATGGCTTAATTTTTCTAAACTTTCGTGACACAGAAACAGTAGTAGTACAACTTTGAATACAATCAGTTAACACTTCAGCAAAATTATCATAAGCAACATTAACATCAGAACAATTCATAACACAGGACCAATCTGAAAAATTCGAACAAGAACTCAATTCATTAAACTTAATCTTTTGAACATTTGAGACATGTTCTAGATCCGATAAAATGTCTATACATAAAACAATTGGAAAATGATCGGTCAAAAAACTCTCAACAATATAAGAATAACAATTTTTAACAGTATTTCCACTAATTAAAAAATGATCAATACAAGAATTAGTAACATTGGTTATCCGTGTAGGAGAAGAAATAATAATACGAAGATTGTTCTCAGACAAAAACTTAAAATATGCATTCTTATAACAAACATCATCAAATGTCAAAACATCTATATTAAAATCACCAACAAGTATATTAATATCATATTTGTATAAATTCAATTCTAATGAGAGCTCATCAATAAATTTCAATACAGGCAATATAGGAGATCGATAAACAACAAAGAGATTAAATTTCTTATTTTGAATCATACAAAATAAAATTAAAGCATCAGACTTAATGTACTGTACTTCGTTTATCATAGTCAGTATCTCAAATTTAACAAAAAACTGCCACTCCACTAGCCTTATTTAGACCAGAAGATGAAGAATAAAAAGAGTAACCTGGAATCGAAAAGGAAACAAATCCATCCTCAACAAACCAAGTTTCAGAAAAAGCTATTATATGAAATTTAACAACGCTTGATTGTAATAAAACAAGAAATTGGTCAAAATTTTGAGTAAGACTTCGAATGTTAACATGTATTAAATTTAAATGACCAACAGAAAAAAAACATTTGGTAAATCAGAAAGAGAAGACAAAGTTGGTGTAACACCAACAATATCATCAAAATCATCAGCCATTGCAGTATTTATAAATTATTAAGATCAATCAAGCAACGTAAAACAATGGGCTGAGTAGTTTCTGATTTCCTAATAAGAATATTACCATTCGATACCCAAAGAAATTTATAGCCAAGATCTTTCTGTTTTCGTTTTGCTTGCATGAAAATATCACGATAATATGGGGAGAGATGTTCGTTAACATAAACTGGATAAGATTCATTACAGACCTTAATATCATTAGTATTAAGAGAGCGAAATTTAGTTTTCTTAAGTTTAAGCAGATCAAATTTAATTTGCTTACGACAAAACTTAACAACAATCTGTCTCGGACTCTTATTTTCAGTTGTTTTCTTTCCTATACGATGAACAGTGTCAATATCTGTAGGAGTACAGTCAACCCCAAAAGTAGTTGTAATCTTCTCAACAACTTCTTGCAAATTCTCATTAGGCTTCTCTGGAATACCTCCAATCAAAACATTATAGTTATAAGAATATTGTTCCGCTTCACACATCTTCCTCCGAAAACTTGCCATCTCCTTCCACAATTCTTCATTTTCATGCTTTAATGTTTTATTTTCCTGTTTACACTCCTTAACTTCAGCTCTCAAAGTTGTGATATCCTCACTCATAGTTTCTACCTTCTCTGAATAATATTGAAAGGAAGTCACTAATTCTTCGACCTTTACTTTAATTAAGTGAAAGTCATCAAGTCTTGACAAAATTTCAGTAACTTTTGTCTTAAGCCACTTCATATCTGCCTCCCCCCATATTTAAATCAAGCTCACTATTCTCAACAAGATTCACTGTCTCCCCCTCTAACGAAATGGACACAGTCCTTCTTAATGGAGTTTCACTATTTAGGCTTAACTTTCTTTTTCTCATACAAAAATCACATTCATAACTTTTCCCAATTTCATTTAAATATTCCAAATCCTGTTCAGTTAAGTTCTTACATCTTAAATGATACCATTTTTGACACTCACCAGAGCAATGAAGGGCTTTATCACCAACTTTATTATAAACTTTACATTGAGCACAAAATCTACGTGGCATACTAGCCAGTCATTTGGAACAATAATGTTAATATTTCTTGAAATATACCATTAGTGTCAGTACTGTTAATTTCGATTGAAATATACCGTTCGTGACAGTGCTGTGATTATGGTTGACAATATACAGCTGGTTACTATACTGTTAATATCGTTTAAAATATACCATTTCTTACAGTTCTGCTAAAATCGTTTTAAATATATCGCATGTAACAGTTCTATTAATAGTGTACAAAATATACCGTTGGTGACATTACTTTTTTATCGTTTAAAATATCGTTTTGGTGAAAATATTGTTACTTTAGTTTAAAATATACCGTTAGTGATAGTGCTGTTAATATCGTTTAAAATATACGGTTGGTGACAATACAGTAAATATGGTTTAAAATATATTTTTGGTGACAGTACTGTTAATAACCTTTAAAATATACTAATGGTGACAGTGCTGTTAATACGATTTGAAATATACTTTTGGTGAAAATACTGTTAATGAAGTTTAAAACATATCGTTGGTGAGAGTGCTGTTAGTATGGTTTAAAATATACAACTGTTGACAATACTGTTAATATTGTAAAAATTATACCGTTGTTAACAGTTCTATTAATATAGTTGAAAATAAACCGTTGGTGACAGTGCTGTTAATATGGTTTGAAATATAGAATTGGTGACAATACTGTTAATATGGTTTAAAATATACCGTTGGTGACACTAATCTTAATATCGTTAAAAATATACCGTGGGGCAATACTGTAAATATTGTTTAAAATGTTTTGTTGGGTACAGTACTGTTAATATCGTTTAAAATATATTGTTGTTGAGAGTACTGTTAATATGGTTAAAAATATACTGTTGGTGAGAGTACTGTTAATATCGTTTAAAATATACCGTTGGTGAAAGGGCTTTTAATATAATTTAAAATATACCTTTAGTGACAAAACTGTATATATAGTTTGAACAACAATTGGTGACAGTATTGTTGATGTCGTTTAAAATATATTGTTTGTGATAGTGGTGCTATAGTTATTGAAAATATACCGTTGATGATAATACTGTTAATATGGTTCAAAATATACCGTAGGGAGAGTGCTGTTAATATTTTTTAAAATATACCTTTGGAAACAGTAATGTTAATATCGTTTAAAATATATCGCTGGTGACAATGCTGTTAATATGGTTTAAAATACACCGTTCGCGACAGTGCTGTTAATATCGTTTAAAATAGAGCGTTAAAGACAGTACTGTTGATATCGTTTAAGATATATCGTTTGTTACAGTACTTTTAATCTCGTTTAAAATATACCTTTGGTGACAGTACTGTTGATATCGTATAAAATATGTCGCTCGTAACAAAACTGTTAATATGGTTTAAAATATACCGATGGTGACAGTACTGTAAATATTGTTTAAATTATACCGTTGGCAACACTACTGTCAATATCGTTTAAAATATACCGTTCGTGACAGTACGGTCAATATCGTTTAAAATATACCGTTGGTGACAGTGATGTTAATATGATTTAAAATATATTGTTGGTGACAGTGCTGTTAATATGATTTAAAATATATTTTTCGTGAGGATACTGTGAATATTGTTAAAAATATATCGTTGGTTACAATGCTGTTATTATCGTTTAAAACATACCGTTGGTGACAGCGCTGTGAATGTGGATTAAGATATACCGTTGGTGACAGTGTTGTTAATAAGATTTGACATATACCTTTAGTGACAATACTGTTAATACAGTTTAAAATATACCTATGGTGACAAAGCTTTTTAATACGATTTAAAATTTACATTTGGTGATAATACTTTGAATCTAGTTAAGAATATACTGTTGGTGACGGTACTGTTGATATCGTTTAAAATATATCGCTGGTGACAGTGCTGCTAATATGATTTAAAATATTCCATTGCTTAGAATAATGTTAATATGGTTTAACATATACCATTGGTGACAATGCTGTGAATATTTTTTAAATGATAGCGTTGGTTACAGAGATATTAATATGTTTGAAAATAAGCCGTTGAGAGTAATTCTTTTAATATGGTTTAAAATATACCATTGGTGACAGTAATGTGAATATCGTTTAAATAAACCGTCGGTGAAAGTACTGTTAATAAGGTTTAAATATAATGTTCCTGACAATGCTGTTAATATAGTTTAAAATATACCGTTGGTGGCAGTGCTGTTAATATGGTTTAAAACATGTTGTTATTGACAATGCTCTTGATATCATTTAAAATATTCTCTCCGTGACAAGACTATTAATATCGTTTAAAATATACCGTTGGTGACACTTCTGTTAATATCGTACAAAATATATCGTTAGTGACAGTATGTTAATATGGTTTAAAATATACTCTCAGTGACAGTACTCTTAATATCGTTTAAAATAAGCCGTTGGTGAAAGTACTGTTGATATCGTTTAAGTAATACCTTTGGTGACAATAGTGTTAATGTGTTTTAAAATATACATTTGCTTACAATACGTTTAATATGGTTGAAAATATACCGTTGGTGAGAGTGTTGTTAATATCATTTAAATATACTGTTGTTGACAATATTGTTAATGTGGTTTAAAATATAACGTTGTGACAGTACTGTTAATATCGTTTAAAATATACCGTTGTTGACAATACTGTAAATATGGTTTAAAATATACTGTTGGTGACAGTACTGTGAATATCATTTAAAATATACAGTTGGTGAAAGTACTGTTGATATCGTTTAAAATATATCGCTGTTGAAAGTACTGTTAATACGGTTTAAATATAACGTTGCTGACAATGCTGTTAATATATTTTAAAATATACTCTTGGTGGCAGTACTGTTAATGTGGTTTTAAACATACCGTTGGTAACAATGCTGTTGATATCGTTTAAAATATTCTCTTGGTGACAAAACTGTTAATATCGTTTAAAATATACCGTTTGCGACAGCGCTGTGAATGGGGTTTTAAATATATCGTTGGTGACAGCACTGTGAAAATCGTTTAAAATATACGGTTGGTGACAGTACTGTTAATATATTTTAAAATATATCGTTGGTGACAGCACTGTGAAAATCGTTTAAATATACCGTTGGTGACAGTACTGTTAATATAATTTAAAATATACCGTTGGTGACAGTGCTGTTAATATGATTTGAAATATATGTTTAGTGACAATACTGTTAATATAGTTTAAAATATACCGTTTGTGACAGTGTTGTTAATATCTCTTAAAATATACCGTTGGTGAAAGTACTGCTGATAGCGTTTAAAATATACCGTTGGTGACAATACTGTTAATATTGTTTAAAATATACCGTTGGTGACAGTGCTGTTAAAATCGTTTAAAACATACCGTTGGTACCAGTACTGTTAATATCGTTAAATACACCTTTGGTGACAGTGCTATTAATATGCTTTAAAACATACCATTGGTGACAATGCTGTGAATGTCTTTTAAATGATACCGTTGGTAACAGAGATATTAGTACGATTGAAAATATGCCTTCGATAACATTACTGTTAATATGATTTAAAAAATACCGATGATGACAGTATTGGTAATATCGTTGAAAATATACCCTTGGTGACAGTACTCTGAATATCTTTTAAATAATCCGTTGGTGAAAGTACTGTAAATACGGTTTAAATATAACGTTGTTTGACAACGCTGTTAATATAGTTTAAAATATACCGTTGTTGACAATGCTGTTAATATAGTTTAAAATATATCGTTGGTGGCATTACTGTTAATATCGTTTAAAATATACCGTTGATGACAGTGTTGTTAATAGCATATAAAATATAACGTTGTTGATAACACTATAAATATGGTTTAAAATATACCGTTGGTGACAATACTATAAATATGGTTTAAAATATACCGTTGGCGACAGTACTGTTAATTTCGCATAATATATACCGTTGGTGACAGGACTGTTAATATGATTTAAAATATACCGTTAGTGACAGTGCTCTTAATATGGTTTAAAATATACAGCTTGTGAATATATTGTTAATATTGTTTAAAATATGCCGTTTGTAAGAGCACTGTTGATATCGTTTAAAATATGCCGTTTGTAACAGCACTGTTGATATCGTTTAAAATATATCCTTGGTAGCAGAACTGTTAATATCGTTTAAAATATTCCGTTTGTGACAGTACTGTTAATATCGTTTAAAATGTACCGTTTATAACAGTGATGTTAATATCGTTTAAAATATATCGTTTGTTACAGTACTGTTATTATCGTTGAAAATATACCTTTGGTGACAGTACTGTTGATAGCGTTTAAATATACTGTTAGTGACAGTGCTGTAAATATTGTTTAAAATATACCGTTGGCGACAGTACTGTTAATATTGTTTAAAATATACCGTTGGCGATAGTACTGTTAATATCGTTTAAAATATACCGTAGGTGACAGTTCTGTTGATATGGTTTAAAATATACCGTTGGTGAAAGTGGTGTTAATATCGTTTAAAATATACCGTTTGTGACAAAGCTGTTAAAACCGTTTAAAAATTTCGCTGGTGACAGTACTGTTTATATCGTTTAAAATATATCGTTGTTGACAGTACTGTAAATATGATTTAAAGTATACCTTTAGTGACAATACTGTTAATAAGGTTAAAAATATACTGTTGGTAACAGTACTGTTAATATCGTTTAAAATATACCGTTGGTGAAAGTGCTCTTAATATGATTTAAAATATACCTTTAGTGACAAAACTGTATATATAGTTTGAAAAACAATTCGTGACATTATTGTTGATGTCGTTTAAAATATATTGTTTGTGATAGTGGTGTTAAAGTTATTGAAAATATACCGTTGATGATAATACTGTTAATTAGGTAAAAATATACCGTTGGGAGAGTGCTGTTAGTATCGTTTAAAATATACCTTTGGAAACAGAAAGTTGATATCGTTTAAAATAAACCGTTGGTGACAATACTGTGAATATCGTTTAAAATATAACGTTGGTGAAAGTGCTGTTAATATGTGTTAAATTATATCGTTATTAACAGCGCTGTTAATATTTTTAAAATATATCGCTGGTTACAGTACTGATAATATGGTTTAAAATTTACCTTTGGTGTCAGTACTGTTGATATCGTTTAAATATACCGTTGGTGACAGTGCTGTTAATATCGTTGAAAATAGAGCGTTAGAGATAGTGCTGTTAATATCGTTTAAAATACAGCGTTAAAGATAGTGTTGTTAATATCGTCTAAAATATATCGTTTGTGACAAAGCTTTTAATATCGTTTAAAGATGTCGCTGGTGACAGTACTGTATATATCCTTTAAAATATACCGTTGGTGACAGTACTGGTAATCTTGTTCAAAATATGCCGTTAATAACAGTGCTGTTGATATCGTTTAAAATATACCATTTGTGACAGCACTATTGATATCGTTTAAAATATACCGTTGATGAAACTGCCGTTAATATGGGTTAAAATATACCTTTGATGAAACTGCCGTTAATATGGGTTAAAATATACCGTTGGGAGAGTGCTGTTAGTATCGTTTAAAATATACCTTTGGAAACAGTAATGTTGATATCGTTTAAAATATACAGTTGGTGAAAGTACTATTAATATCGTTTAAATAAACCGTTTGTTAAAGTACTGTTAATACGGTTTGAATATAACGTTGTTAACAATGCTGTTAATATAGTTTAAAATATATCGTTGGTGGCAGTGCTGTTAATATGGTATAAAATATTTTGCTGGTGACAAAACTGTTAATATCGTTCAAAATATACCGTTTGTGACAGTCCTGTTGATATCGTTTTAAATATACCGTTGGTGACACTACTGTTAATATCGTTTAAAATAGACCGTTAAAGACAGTGCTGTTAATATCGTTTAAAATATACAGTTGGTTACAAAACTATTAATATGATATAAAATATACTGTTGGTGAGAGTGCTGTTAATATGATTTAAAATATATTTTTGGTGAGGATACTGTGAATATGGTTAAAAATATACCGTTGGTGAGAGTACTGTTGGTGACAGTGGTGTTAATATAGTTTAAAATATACCATTTGTGACAAAGCTGTTAATATCATTTATAATATACCTGTAGTGACAAAACTGTATATATAGTTGGAAAAACAATTGGTGACAGTATTGTTGATGTCGTTTAAAATATATTGTTTGTGATAGTGGTGCTAAATTTATTGAAAGTATACCGTGGATGAGAATACTGTTAATATAGTTTAAAATATACTGTTGGGAGAGTGCTGTTAATATCGTTTAAAATATACCTTTGGAAACAGTTATGTTGATATCGTTTAAAATAAACCGTTGGTGACAGTACTGTTAATATCGTTTAAATTATAACGTTGGTGACAGTGCTTTTAATATGGGTAAAAATATACCGTTATTGACAGCGGATTTAGTATTATTTAAGATATATCGCTGTTGACAATGCTGTTAATATGGTTTAAAATATATCGTTGACGACAGTGCTGTTAATATCGTTTAAAATAGAGCGTTAAAGACAGTGCTGTTAATATTGTTTGTTACAGTACTGATAATACCGTTTCAAATATACCTTTTGTGACAGTACTGTTGATATCGTTTAAATATACTGTTGGTGACAGTACTGTTAATATCGTTTAAAATATGCCGTTGGTGACAGTACTGTTAATATCTCTTAAAATATATCTTTGGTGACAGTAGTGTGAATATCGTTTAAAATATACAGTTGGTGAAAGTACTGTTGATATCGTTTAAAATATATCGCTGGTGAAAGTACTGTTCATATCGTTTAAATAAACCGTTGGTGAAAGTACTGTTAATACGAATTGAATATACCGTTGTTGACAATGCTGTTAATATTGTTTAAAATATATCGTTAGTGGCATTACTGTTAATATGGTTTAAAATATTCTCTTGGTGACAAATCTGTTAATATCGTTTAAAATATACCGTTGGCGAAAATATTGTGAATATCGTTTTAAATATACAGTTGGATACAACATTGTTAAAATGGTTTAAAATGTACCATTGGTAACAGTGCTGTTAATATCGTTTAAAATATACCGTTGGTGACAGTACTGTTAATATCGTTTAAAATATACCGTTGGTGAAAGTGCTCTTAATATGATTTAAAATATACCTTTAGTGACAAAACTGTATATATAGTTTGAACAACAATTGGTGACAGTATTGTTGATGTCGTTTAAAATATATCGCTGGTGACAATGCTGTTAATATGGTTTAAAATACACCGTTCGCGACAGTGCTGTTAATATCGTTTAAAATAGAGCATTAAAGACAGTAATGTTGATATCGTTTAAGATATATCGTTTGTTACAGTACTTTTAATCTCGTTTAAAATATATTTTTGGTGACAGTACTGTTAATATCGTATAAAATATGTCGCTCGTAACAAAACTGTTAATATGGTTTAAAATATACCGATGGTGACAGTACTGTAAATATTGTTTAAATTATACCGTTGGCAACACTACTGTCAATATCGTTTAAAATATACCGTTGATAACAGTGCTGATAATATTATTTCAAATATTCCGTAAATGGCAACACTCTTAATCACGTTTAAAATATACATTTGGAGAGAGTGCTGTTAAAATTATTGAAAATATACCGTTGGTAAATGCGCTGTGAATGTTGTTAAAAATATGTCGTGGGTAACAGTCCTGTTGATGTCGTTTAAAATATTCCTTTGATGACAGTACTGTTAATATCGTTTAAATTATACTTTTTGTGACAGTGCTGTTAGTATCGTTTCAAATATATCGTTTGCAAAAGTACTGTTAATATGATTTAAAATATACCGTTGGTGACAAGGCTGTTAATTACCGTTTAAAATATACCGTTCGTGACAGTACGGTCAATATCGTTTAAAATATACCGTTGGTGACAGTGATGTTAATATGATTTAAAATATATTGTTGGTGACAGTGCTGTTAATATGATTTAAAATATATTTTTCGTGATGATACTGTGAATATTGTTAAAAATATACCTTTAGTGACAATACTGTTAATACAGTTTAAAATATACCTATGGTGACAAAGCTTTTAATATGATTTCAAATTTACATTTGGTGACAATACTTTCAATATAGTTAAGAATATACTGTTGGTGACGGTACTGTTGATATCGTTTAAAATATATCGCTGGTGACAGTGCTGCTAATATGATTTAAAATATTCCATTGCTTAGAATAATGTTAATATGGTTTAACATATACCGTTGGTGACAATGCTGTGAATGTCTTTTAAATGATAGCGTTGGTTACAAAGATGTTAATATGTTTGAAAATAAGCCGTTCAGAATAATTCTTTTAATATGGTTTAAAATATACCATTGGTGACAGTAATGTGAATATCGTTTAAATAAACCGTCGGTGAAAGTACTGTTAAAAAGGTTTAAATATAATGTTCCTAACAATGCTGTTAATATAGTTTAAAATATACCGTTGGTGACACTGCTGTTAATATCGTATAAAATATATCGTTAGTGATAGTATGTTAATATGGTTTAAAATATACTCTCAGTGACAGTACTCTTAATATCGTTTAAAATAAGCCGTTGGTGAAAGTACTGTTAATATCGTTTAAATAATACCGTTGGTGACAATAGTGTTAATGTGTTTTAAAATATACATTTGCTTACAATACGTTTAATATGGTTGAAAATATACCGTTGGTGACAGTGTTCTTAATATCATTTAAATATACTGTTGTTGACAACATTGTTAATGTGGTTTAAAATATAACGTTGTGACACTACTGTTAATATCGTTTAAATTATACCGATTGTGACAGTACTGTCAATATCGTTTAAAATATCTCGCTGGTGACAGTGCTGTTCATATGATCTAAAATATACCGTTGGTGACAATACCGTTAATGTCGGTGAAAATGTACCGTTAATGACAGTACTGTTAATATCTTTTAATTAATCCGTTGGTGAAAGTACTGTAAATACGGTTGAAATATAACGTTGTTTGACAATGCTGTTAATATAGTTTAAAATATACCGTTGGTGGCAGTGCTGTTAATATGGAATAAAACATACCGTTGATAGTAGTGCTGTTAATTTCGTTTAAAATATACCGTTTGTGACAGTCTTGTTGATATTGTTTAAAATATACCGTTGGTGAAACTACTGTTAATATCGTTTACAATAAATGGTTAGTGACAGTATGTTAATATGGTTCAAAATATACTCTCAGTGACAATACTCTTAATATCGTTTAAAATAAGCCATTTATGACAGTATTGTTAATATCGTTTAAAATGTACCGTTGTTGATATTGCTGTTAATATAATTTAAAATATACCTTTGGCGACAGTACTGTTAATATCGTTTAAAATATACATTTAATAATAATACTGTTAATATAGTTTAAAATATAACCATGGTGACAGTGCGGTTAATATGATTTAAAATTTACATTTGGTGACAATACTTTGAACACAGTTAAGAATATACTGTTGGTGACGGTACTGTTAATATCGTTTAAAATATATCGCTGGTGACAGTGCTGTTAATGTGGTTTAAAATATACCGTTGGTGACAATACTGTTACTATGGCTTAAAATATACAGTTGGTGACAGTACTATTAATATCGATTAAAATATACCGTTGGTGACAGTGCTGTTAATGTGGTTTAAAATATACCGTTGGTGACAGTGCTGTTAATGTCGTTTAAAATGTACCGTTGGTGACAGTAATGTTAATAATGTTTAAAATATAACGTTGGAGATAATACTGTTAATATGATTTAAATATACCGTTGGAGACAGGGCTGTTAATATGGCTTAAAATATACAGCTTCTGACAATATTGTTAATATCGTTTGAAGTAAACCGTTGTTGACAGTACAGTTATTATCGTTTAAAATATACCGTTGGTGACAGTGCTGTTAATATCGTTTAAAAAATATATCGCTGCTAACAGAACTGTTAATATCGTTTAAAAAAATTGTTTGTGATCATGCGTTTATATCGTGTAAAATATACCGTTGGCGAAAGTGCTGTTAATAACGTTTAAAAAAGACCGTTATTGAGAGTGCTGTTAATATTGTTTAAAATATTCCGTTAATGTCAATACTGTTGATATCATTTAAAGTATATCGTTGGTGACAATGCTGTTAATATGGTTTAAAATATACAGTTGGTTAAAAAACTGTTAATATGTTTTAAAATAAACCGCTGGTGACAGTGTTGTTAATATCATTTAATATTTACCGTTGGTGACAATACTTATAATATGGTTTTAAATTATACCGTTGTGACAGTACTGTTACTATATTTTAAAATATATTTTTGGTGACAGTGCTGTTAATATGATTTAAAATATACTGTTTGTGAAAGTGCTGTTAATATTATTTAAAATATACAGTGTGTGACAATATCATTAATATGGTTTAAAATATACAGCATGTGACAATATTGTTAATATCGTTTAAAATATACCGTTGGTGAGAGAACAATTAATCTCGTTTAAAATATGCCGTTGGTAAAAGTGCCGTTGATATGGTTTAAAATATATCCCTCGTAACAGAACTGTTATTGTCGTTTAAAATTTATCGCTGGAGAAAGTACTGTTAATATCGTTTAAATAAAACGTTGGTGAAAGGACTGTTAAATCGGTTGAAATATAACGTTGTTGACAGTGCTGTTAATATAGTTTAAAATATACGCTTTTAACACTGCTCTTAATGTGGTTTTAAATATACCGTTGGTGGCAGTGCTGTTAATATGGTTTCATCAATACCGTTGGTGACAGTACTGTTAATCTCATTTAAAATATGTCGTTGGTTACAGTACTGGTAATATCGTTTAGAATAAATTGTTGGTTATAGTGCTGTTAATATCATTTAAAATATACCGTCGGTGACAGTAGTGTTAATATGGTTTAAAACATACCGTTGGTTCCAGTACCGTTAATATCGTTTGAATATACCTTTGGTGACAGTGATGTTAATATGATTGAAAATATACTGTTGATGACAGTAATGTTAATATTGTTTAAAATATACAATAGGTGACAACACTGTTAATAAGGTTTAAAACATACCGTTGGTTCCAGTACTGTTAATATCGTTTGAATATACCGTTGGTGACAGTGATGTTAATATGATTGAAAATATACCGTTGATGACAGTAATGTTAATATTGTTTAAAATATACTGTTGGGGACAGTGCTGTTAATATCGTTTAATATATACCGTTGGTGACAGTGCTGTTAATGTGGTTTAAAATATACATTTCGTTACACAACTGTTAATATGGTTTAATATATACCGTTGGTGACAGTGCTGTTAATGTGGTTTAAAATATACATTTCGTTACACAACTGTTAATATGGTTTAATATATACCGTTGGTGAGAGTAATGTTAATATCATATAAAGTATACAGTTGGAGACAATACTGTTAATATGGTTTAAAATAATCCTGTGGTGACTGTGCTGTTAATATCGTTTAAAATATACCGTTGTTGACAGTGTTGTTAATATGGTTAAAATATACAGTTGGGGACAGTTCCGTTAAAATCGTTTAAAATATATCTTTGGTAACAGTACTGTTAATATTGTGCAATATATACCGTTTGTGACAGTAGTGTTAATATAGTTTAAAATATACCGATTCTGACAGTGCTGTTAATATCGTTTAAAATATACCGATTGAGACACTACTGTTAATATCGTTAAAATATACCGTTGGTGACAGTGCTGTTGATATCGTTTAAAATATATCTCTGGTGACGGAACTGTTAATAACGTTTAAAATAAATCGTTGGCGGTCATGCGTTTAATATGGGGTAAAATATACTTTTGGCGACAGTGCTTGTAATATGGTTTAAAATATACAGTTGGTGAAAGTACTGTTAATATCGTTTAAAATATACAGTTGGTGACAATACTGTTAATATCGTTTAAAATATACAGTTGGTGACAATACTGTAAATATGTGATTTAAGATACACCGTTGGTGACAGTACTGTTAATATCGATTAATATATTTCTGTGGTGACAGTGCTGATCATATCGTTCAAAATATACCGTTCGTGACAGTGCTGTTAATGTGGTTTAAAATATAATGTTCGTTACACAACTGTTAATATGCTTTAATATCTACCGTTGGTGACAGTAATCTTAATATCGTTTAAAGTATAACGTTGAAGACAATACTGTTACTATGGTTTAAAATATTCCTGTGGTGACAGTGTTGTAAATATGGTTAAAATATACAGTTGGTGACAGTTCCGCTAAAATCGTTTAAAATATATCTTTTGTAACAGTACTGTTAATATTGTTCAAAATATACCGTTTGTGATAGTAATGTAAATATAGTTTAATATATACCGATTGTGACATTGCTGTTAATATTCTTTAAAATATACCGTTGGTGACAGTTCTGTTGACATCGATTAAAATATATTGCTGGTGACAGAACTGTTAATATCGTTTAAAAAAATCGTTGGTGATCATGCGTTTAATATCGTGTAAAATGTACCGTTCGTAACAGTGCTGTTAATATGATTTGAAATATGACGTTGGTGAAAGTACTGTTAATATCGTTTAAAATATACAGTTGGTATCAATACTGTAAATATGGTTTATGATGCACCGTTGATGACAGTACTATTAATATCGTTTGAAATATTCTTGTGTTGACAGTGCTGTTAATGTGGTTTAAAATATACAGTTCGTTACACAAATGTTAATATGGTTTAGTATATACCGTTGGTGCTAGGGCTGTTTATATGGTTTAAAATATACAGCTTCTGACAATATTGTTAATATCGTTTGAAGTAAACCGTTGTTGACAGTACTGTTATTATCGTTTAAAATATACCGTTGGTGATAGTACTGTTAATATGATTTAAATATATTGTTGGTGACAGTTCTGTTAATGTGGTTTAAAATATACAGTTTGTTTCAATATTGTTTATATGGTTTAAAATATTCCGTCGGTGAAAGTGCTGTTAATATAGTTTAACATCAACCGTTGGTGATAGTGCTGTTTATATGGTATACAATATAGATTTAGTGACAATACCGTTAATATCGTTTAAAATATACAGTTAATGAAAATACTTTAAATATCGTTTAAAATATACCGTTGTTGACAATACTGTTAATATGGTTTAAAATATACCGTTGGTAAAAGTACTGTTAATATCAATTAAAATATACCGTTAATGACAGTACTTTTAATATAGTAGAAAATATCCGGTGGTGACATACTGTTAATATCGTTTAAAATATACCGCCGGTGACAATACTCTTACAATGGTTTAAAATATTCCTTTGGTGACAGTGCTGTTAATATCGTTTAAAATATTAATTTGGTGACAGTAGTGTTAAGATGGTCAGAATATACCGTTGGTGACAGTGCTATTAATATGATTGAAAATATACCGTTGACAACAATACTGTTAATGTGGATTAAAATATACCATTGGCGACAGTCTTGTTAATATGGTTTAAAATATGCAGTTGGTTACAATACTTTTAATATGGTTTAAAATATACCGTTTGTGACAGTTTTGTTAATATCATTTAAATATACCGTTGGTGACAATACTTTAAATATGGTTTAAAAAATATAGAGTTGATGAAAATACTGTTAATATGGTTCTAAATATTCAGTTGTAGACAGTACTGTTAATATCGTTTAAAATATACTGATGGTAACACTAATGTTGATATCGTTTAAAATATATCGCCTGTGACAGTACTATTAATATTTTTCAAATATACTGTTCCTAACAGTGTTGTTAATATGTTTAAAATATACCGTTGCTGACAGTACTGCTAATATGATTTAAAATACACCGTTGGTGACAGTGCTGTTAATGTCTTTTAAAATATACCGTTGGTCACAGTGCTGTTAATATCATTAAAAATATACCGTTGACAACAATACTGTTAATATGGTTAAAAATATACCTTTGGTGACAGTACTGTTAATATCGTTTAAAATATAGAATTGGTGACAATATTGTTGATATGGTTTAAAATATACCGTTGGTGACAGTGTTTTAATATCGTTTAAAATATACCGTTGGTGACAGTACTGTTCATATGGTTTAAAATATAACGTTTGTAACGTTACTGTTAATGTCTTTTAAAATATACCGTTGGTCACAGTGCTGTTAATATCATTAAAAATATACCGTTGACAACAATACTGTTAATATGGTTAAAAATATACCTTTGGTGACAGTACTGTTAATATCGTTTAAAATATATCGCTGGTGACAGTCCTGGTTATATCGTTTAAAATATACCGTTGATGACAGTGCTGTTAATTTGGTTTAAAATATACCGTTGATGACAGTGCTGTTAATTTAGTTTAAAATATACCGTTGATGACAATGCTGTTAATTTGGTTTAAAATATACAGTTGGTTAGAATACTGTTAATATGTTTTAAAATATACCGTTCGTGAAAGTGTTGTTAATATCATTTAAATATACCGTTGGTGACACTACTTTTAATATAAGTCAAAATATAACGTTGGAGACAGTGCTGTTACTATGATTTAAAATATGCCGTTTGTGAGAGTGCTGTTAATATGGTTTAAAGTATACCGTTTGTGGCAGCACTGTTAAGATGGTTTAAAATGTACCGTAGGTGACAGTGCTGTTAATATCGTTTAAAATATACCGTTGGTGACAGTACTGTTAATATGGTTTAATATCTACCGTTGGTGACAGTAATGTTAATATCGTATAAAGTATAAAGTTGAAGACAATACTGTTACTATGGTTTAAAATATTTTTCTGGTAACAGTACTGTTGATATCATTTAAAATATACCGTTGGTGAGAGTGTTTTTATTATGGTTTAAAATATACCGTTGGTGACAGTGTTGTTAATATGGTTTAAAATACACCGTTGGTGACAATACTGTTAATATCGTTTAAAATATACCGTTAGTCACAGTGCTGTTAATATCGTTAACATATACCGTTGATGACAGCACTGATATTATTGTTTAAAATATACCGTTGACAACAATTCTGTTAATATGGTTTAAAATATACTGTTAATGAGATTACTGTTAATATAGTTTAAAATATACCGGTGGTGACAATTTGTTAATATCGTTTAAAATATACCGTTTGTGTCAGTGTTCTTAAAATCATTCAAATATACGTAGGTGACATTACTTTTAATACAGTTTAAAATATACCATTGGTGACAGTGCTGTTAATATGATTTAAAATATACCGTTGGTGACAGTACTGTTAATATGGTTTAAAATATGTAGAGTTGTTGAAAATACTGTTAATATGGTTCTAAATGTTCAGTTGTAGACAGTACTGTAAACATCGTTTAAAATATAGCGATGGTGACTCTAAAGTTGATATCGTTTAAAATTAATGGCCTGTGACAATACTGTTAATATCATTTAAAATATAATGGTGGAAACAGTGTTGTTAATATGGTTAAAATATACAGTCGCTGACTGTACTGTTAATATGGTTTAAAATATACCGTCGGTGACAGTAGTTTTAATATGGTTTAAAATATACCGATGGTGACAGTACTGTTCATATCGTTCAAAATATACCTCTGGTTACAGTAGTGTTAACATGGTTTAAAATAAACAATTCGTGACAATACCCATAATATGGTTTAAAGTATACCATTAGTGACATTACTGTTTAAATTGTTTAAAACATACCGTTGGTGATAGTGCTGTTAATATGGCTTAAAATATACCGTTGGTGACAGTACTGTTGATATCGTTTAAAATATACCGTTGGTGATAGTGCTGTTAATATCAATTAAAATATAGAGTTGGTGACAATATTGTTAATATCGTTTAAAATATACCGTTGGTGACAGTGTTTTAATATCGTTTAAAATATACCGTTGGTGATAGTACTGTTCATACGGCTTAATATCTAACGTTAGTAATGGTACTGTTAATATCGCGTAAAGTATACCGTTGGTGACAGTACTGTTGATATCGTTTAAAATATACCGTTGGTGACAGAGCAGTTAATGTGATTCAAAATATACCATTGGTTTCAACACTGTTTCTAGAGTTTAAAATATACCATTGGTGACAGAACTGGTAATATCGTTTAAAATACACCGTCGGTAACAGTACTATTGATATCGTTTAAAATATACAGTTGGTGACAATATTTTTCATATGTTTAAAATATACTGTTCGTGACAGTACGGTTAATGTGGTTTAAAATATACTGTCGGTGGCAGTACTGGTAATATTGTTTAAAATATACGGTTGGAGACAGTACTGTTAATATGGGTTAAAATATACCGTTGGTGATAATACTGTTCATATCGCTTAAAATATACCGCTGGTAATAGTAGTGTTAATAACGTTTAAAATATTCCGTTGTTTACAATTGTGTTAATATCGTTTAAAATATTTTGCTGGTAACAATACTGTTGATATCCTTTAAAATATATTGTTGGTGACAGTGCTGTTGATATCGTTTAAAATACACCGTTGATGACAGTGCTGTTAATTTGGTTTAAAATATACAGTAGGTTAGAATACTGTTAATATGTTTTAAAATATAACGTTTGTGAAAGTGTTGTTAATATTATTAAAATATACCGTTAGTGACACTACTTTTAATATAAGTCTAAATATAACATTGGAGACAGTGCTGTTAATATGGTTTAAAATAAAGAGTTGGTTACAATACTATTAATATGGTTTTAAATATTCCGTTGTAGACAGTACTGTTAATATCGTTTAAAATATACCGATGGTAACAGTACTGTTGTTATCGTTTAAAATATACCGTTGATGACAGTGCTATTAATATAGTTTAAAATATACCGTTGGTGACAGTACTGTTAATATCGTTTAAAATATACCTCTGGTTACAGTAGTGTTAATATGGTTTAAAATAAACAATTCGTGACAATACCCATAATATGGTTTAAAGTATACCATTAGTGACATTACTGTTTATATTGTTTAAAACATACCGTTTGTGATAGTGCTGTTAATATGGCTTAAAATATACCGTTGGTGACAGTACTGTTGATATCGTTTAAAATATACCGTTGGTGATAGTGCTGTTAATATCAATTAAAATATAGAATTGGTGACAATATTGTTAATATCGTTTAAAATATACCGTTGGTGACAGTGTTTTAATATCGTTTAAAATATACCGTTGGTGACAGTACTGTTAATACGGCTTAATATCTAACGTTAGTAATGGTACTGTTAATATCGCGTAAAATATACCGTTGGTGACAGTACTGTTGATATCGTTTAAAATATACCGTTGGTGACAGAGCAGTTAATGTGATTCAAAATATACCATTGGTTTCAACACTGTTTCTAGAGTTTAAAATATACCATTGGTGACAGAACTGGTAATATCGTTTAAAATATACCGTCAGTAACAGTACTATTGATATCGTTTAAAATATACAGTTGGTGACAATATTGTTAATATGTTTAAAATATACCGTTCGTGACAGTACTGTTAATATGGTTTAAAATATACTGTCGGTGGCAGTACTGTTAATATTGTTTAAAATATACGGTTGGAGACAGTACTGTTAATATGGTTTAAAATATACCGTTGGTGATAATACTGTTCATATCGTTTAAAATATACCGCTGGTAATAGTAGTGTTAATAACGTTTAAAATATACCGTTGATTACAATTCTGTTAATATCGTTTAAAATATTTTGCTGGTAACAATACTGTTGATATCCTTTAAAATATATTGTTGGTGACAGTGCTGTTGATATCGTTTAAAATATACCGTTGATGACAGTGCTGTTAATTTGGTTTAAAATATACCGTTGGTGACAGTACTGTTAATATGGTTTAAAATATATAGAGTTGTTGAAAATACTGTTAATATGGTTCTAAATGTTCAGTTGTAGACAGTACTGTTAATATCGTTTAAAATATACCGATGGTGACACTAATGTTGATATCGTTTAAAATTAATCGCCTGTGACAATACTGTTAATATCATTTAAAATATAATGGTGGAAACAGTGTTGTTAATATGGTTAAAATATACAGTCGCTGACAGTGCTGTTAATATGATTTAAAATATACCGTCGGTGACAGTAGTTTTAATATGGTTTAAAATACACCGTTGGTGACAGTACTGTTGATATCGTTTGAAATATACCGTTGGTGACAGTGCTATTAATATCGTTTAAAATATACCGTTGGTGACAACACTGTTAATATGGTTTAAAATATATATTTGGTGACAGTACTGTTAATATCGTTTAAAATATACCGTTGGTGACAGTACTGTTAATATCGTTTAAAATATACCGTTGGTGACAGTGCTGTAAATATGGTTTAAAATATATCGCTGGTGACAGTAATGTTAATATCGTTTAAAATATAACGTTGATGACAGTGCTGTTAATATGGTTTAAAATTTATCGTTGATGACAGCACTATTGATATCGTTTAAAATATATTGTCGATGACAGTACTATTAATATGGTTTAAAATATACGGTTGGTGACAGTACTGTTAAAATGGTTAAAAATATACCGTTGGTGATAGTAGTGTTCATATCGTTTTAAATATACCGTTGTTGACAGTACTGTTAATATCGTTTAAAATATACTGTTGGTAACAATACTGTTAATATCGCGTAAAATATATTGTTGATGACAATACTGTTGATATCGTTTAAAATATACCGTTGTGACAGTACTGTTAATATGGTTTAAAATATACCGTTGGTGACAATACTGTTAATACGGTTTAAAATATACCGTTGGTGATAGTGCTGTTAATATCGTTTAAAATATACAGTTGGTGACAATATTGTTCATATGTTTAAAATATACTGTTCGTGACAATACGGTTAATATGGTTTAAAATATATAGAGTTGTTGAAAATACTGTTAATATGGTTCTAAATGTTCAGTTGTAGACAGTACTGTAAATATCGTTTAAAATATACCGATGGTGACTCTAAAGTTGATATCGTTTAAAATTAATGGCCTGTGACAATACTGTTAATATCATTTAAAATATAATGGTGGAAACAGTGTTGTTAATATGGTTAAAATATACAGTCGCTGACTGTGCTGTTAATATGGTTTAAAATATACCGTCGGTGACAGTAGTTTTAATATGGTTTAAAATATACCGTTGGTGACAGTGCTATTAATATAGTTTAAAATATACCGTTGGTGACAGTGTTGTTAATATGGTTTAAAATACACCGATGGTGACGGTACTGATAATATCGTTTAAAATATACCGTTGGTAAGACTGCTATTCGCATCGTTTAAAATACACTTTTGGTGATAATAGTGTTAATGTGGTTTAAAATATACTGTTTGTGAGATTACTGTTAATATCGTTTAAAATATACCGGTGGTGACAATTCTGTTAATATCGTTTAAAATATACCGTTTGTGTCAGTGTTCTGAACATCATTCAAATATATGTTGGGGACAATACTGTTAATATAGTTTAAAATATACCGTTGATGACAGTGCTGTTAATATGATTTAAAATATACCGTTGGTGACAGTACTGTTAATATAGTTTAAAATATACCGTCGGTGACAGTACTCTTAATATGATTTAAACTACACAGTTGGTAACTGTGTTGTTAATATGGTTAAAATATATCGCCTGTGACATAACTGTTAATATCATTTAAAATATGATATTTGTAATAGTGTTGTTAATATGGTTTAAATATAGCGTCGGTGACAGTGCTATTAATATAGTTCAAAATATATCGTCGGTGACAGTACTGTTAATATGGTTTAAACTACACAGCTGGTAACTGTGTTGTTAATATGGTTATAATATACTGTCGGAGACAGTACTGTTGATATCGTTGAAATATACCGATGGTGTCAGTCCTGTTAATATTGTTCAAATTATACCGATGATGACAATACTGTAAATATTGTTTAAAATATACCGCTGGTGACAGTGCTTTTAATGTGATTTAAAATATACCGTCGGTGACAGTACTGTTTATGTGGTTTAAAATATACTGTTGGTGACAAAACAGTTAATAGGTATTGAAATGTACCATTGGTGACAGTGCTATTAATATCGTTTAAAATATACCGTTGGAGACAGTGCTGTTAATATCGTTGAAAATATACAGTTGATGACAATTATGATGATATGGTTTAAAATAAACCGTTAGTGACAGTTTTTTAATATCGTTTAAAATATACCGTCGGTGACAGTACTGTTAATATGGTTTAAAATAAAGAGTAGTTACATTACTATTAATATGGTTTTAAATATTGCGTTGTAGACAGTACTGTTAATATCGTTTAAAATATACCGATGGTAACAGTAATGTTGTTATCGTTTAAAATATATCGTCTGTGACATTACTGTTAATATCATTTAAATTATACTATTTGTAATAGTGTTGATAATATAGTTTAAAATATATCGTCGGTGACAGTGCTATTAATATGGTTTAAAATATATCGTCGGTGACAGTACTGTTGATATGGTTTAAACTACACAGTTGGTAACTGTGTTGTTAATATGGTTAAAATATACTGTCGGAGACAGTGCTGTTAATATAGTTAAAATATACCGTCAGTGACTTTACTGCTAATATGGTTTAAAATATACCGTTGATGACAGTACTGTTGATATCGTTTAAATATACCGATGGTGTCAGTGCTGTTAATATTGTTCAAAATATACCGATGATGACAATACTGTAAATATTGTTTAAAATATACCGTCGGTGACAGTACTGTTTATGTGGTTTAAAATATACTGTTGGTGACAGAACTGTTAATAGGTATTGAAATGTACCGTTGGTGACAGTGCTATTAATATCGTTTAAAATATATCGTTGGTGACAGAAATGTTGATATCGTTTAAAATATACCGATGGTGACAGTGCTCTTAATATCGTTTAAAATACACAGTTCGTGACAATATTGGTAATATAGTTTAAAATAAACCATGGGTGACAGTGTTTTAATATCGTTTAAAATATACCGTTGGTGACAGTGCTGGTAATAAGGTTTAAAATATACCGTTGGTAACAGTACTGTTAATATCGAGTAAAGTATACAGTTAATGACAGTAGTGTTGATATCATTTAAAATATACCGTTGGTGACAGAGCTGTTAATATGATTTAAAATATACCATTGGTGACAATGCCGTTTATATTGTTTAAAATATACCTTTGGTGACAGTACTGTTAATATCGTTTAAAATATACCGTTGGTGACAGTGCTGTTAATAACGTTTAAAATATAACATTGGTGACAGTAGTGTTAAGATGGTCAGAATATACCGTTGGTGACAGTGCTATTAATATGATTGAAAATATACCGTTGACAACAATACTGTTAATATAGTTTAAAATATATCATTGGTGATAGTACTGTTACTATTGTTTAAAATATACCATCTGTGACAGAGCTGTTAATATCGTTTAAAATATACCGTTGGTAACAGTTTTCATAATATCGTTTAAAATACATTGTTGGTGATTGTGCTATAAATAACGTTTAAAATATACCGTTGGTAACAGTGTTGTTAATATCATTTAAATATACCGTTGATGACAATACTTTAAATATGGTTTAAAATATTACGTTGGTGACAGTGCTGTTAATATGGTTTAAAATATAGAATTGGTTACAATACTGTTAATATGGTTTTAAATTTTCCGTTATAGACAGTTCTGTTAATATCGTTTAAAATATACCGATGGTAACATTAATGTTGATATCGTTTAAAATATATCGCCTGTGACAGTAGTGTTAATATCAATTAAAATATATTATTTGTAACAGTTTTGTTAATATGGTTAAAATATACCGTTGGTAACAATATTTTTAATATCATTTAAAATACACCGTTGATGACAATACTGTAAATATGGTATAAAATATACCGTTGGTTACTGTGCTGTTAATATGATTTAAAATATACCGTCGGTGACAGTGCTGTTAATATCGTTTAAAATATACCGATTATAACACTAATGTTGATATCGTTTAAAATATATCGTCTGTGACAGTAGTGTTAATATCATTTTAAATATAATATTGGTAACATTGTTCTTAATATGGTTAAAATATACCGTCGGTGACAGAGCTGTTACTATGGCTTCAAATATACCGTCGGTGACAGTACTCTTTATATTGTTTAAAATACACCATTGGTAAAAGTGTTGTGAATATGGTTTAAAATATACCGTCGGTGACAGTACTGCTAATATCGGTTAAAATATACCGTTGGTGTTAGTACTGTTTATATCGTTTAAAATATACCGTTGGTGACAGTGATGTTAATGTCGTTTCAAATATACAGTTGGTGTATATTATTCAAAATATACCGTTGATGACAATTCTCTAAATATCGTTTAAAAAATACCGTTGGTGACACTACTGTTAACATAAATTAAAATATACCGTTGGTTACAGTGTTGTTAATATGATTTAAAATGTAATGTTCGTGACAGTGCTGTTAATATGGTTCAAAATATACCGTTGGTGACAGAACTGTTAATATGGTTTAAAATATACCGTTGGTGACAGTGCTGTTAATATCGTTTAAAATATACAGTTGGTGACAATATTGATTATATGGTTTAAAATAAACCGTTAGTGACAGTGTTTTAATATCGTTTAAAATATACCGTTGGTGACAGTACTGTTAATATGGTTAAAAATATACCGTTTTAACATTACTGTTAATATCGCGTAAGGAATACCGTAAATGACAGTACTGTTGATATCCTTTAAAATATACCGTTGGTGACAGAGCTGTTAATATGATTTAAAATATACCATTGGTTAAATTACCGTTTCTATGGTATAAAATATGAAGTTGGTGACAGTCCTGTTGATATCGTTTAAAATATACCGATGGTGACAGTGCTGTTAATATGGTTGAAAATATAGAATTGGTTCCAATACTGTTAATATGATTTTAAATTTTCGTTGTAGACAGTACTGTTAATATCGCTTAAAATATACCGATTGTAACACAAATGTTTATATCATTTAAGATATATCGCATGTCACAGTACTGTTAATATCATTTAAAATATATTATTTGTAACAGTGTTGTTAATATAATTAAAATATACCGTCGGTGACAGTACTGTTAATATGGTTTAAAATAAAGAGTTGGTTACAATACTATTAATATGGTTTTAAATATTCCGTTGTGACAGTACTGTTAATATCGTTTAAAATATACCGATGGTAACAGTAATGTTGATATCGTTTAAAATATATCGCCTGTGACGTTACTGTTAATATCATTTAAAATATGATATTTGTAATAGTGTTGTTAATATGGTTTAAATATAGAGTCGGTGACAGTGCTATTAATATGGTTCAAAATATATCGTCGGTGACAGTACTGTTGATATGCTTTAAACTACACAGTTTGTAACTGTGTTGTTAATATGGTTATAATATACTGTCGGAGACAGTGCTGTTAATATGGTTAAAATATACCGTCAGTGACAGTACTGCTAATATGGTTTAAAATATACCGTTGATGACAGTACTGTTGATATCGTTTAAATATACCGATGGTGTCAGTGCTGTTAACATTGTTCAAAATATACCGATGATGACAATACTGTAAATATGGTTTAAAATATACCGCGGGTGACAGTGCTCTTAATGTGATTTAAAATATACCGTTGGTGACAGTACTGTTTATGTGGTTTAAAATATACTGTTGGTGACAGAACTGTTAATAGGTATTGAAATGTACCGTTGGTGACAGTGCTATTAATATCGTTTAAAATACACAGTTCGTGACAATATTGGTAATATAGTTTAAAATAAACCATGGGTAACAGTGTTTTAATATCGTTTAAAATGTACCGTTGGTGACAGTGCTGGTAATATGGTTTAAAATATACCGTTGGTAACAGTACTGTTAATATCGAGTAAAGTATACAGTTAATGACAGTAGTGTTGATATCATTTAAAATATACCGTTGGTGACAGTGCTGTTAATATCGTTTAAAATATACCGATATTAACACTAATGTTGATATCGTTTAAAATATATCGCCCGTGACAGTACTGTTAATATCATTTCAAATATAATGTTTCTAACAGTGTTGTTAATATGGTTAAAATATACCGTCGGTAACAGTGCTGTTATTATCGTTTAAAATATACCGTTTGTGACAGTGCTGTTGATATCGTTGAAAATATACCGTTGCTGACAGTGCTGTTAATATGGTTTAAAAAAAGCTTTGGTGTAAATACCGTTTCCATGAATTAAAATATACCTTAGGTGAGAATACTGTTTATGTGGTTTAAAATATACCGTTGGTGACAGTGCTCTTCATATCGTTTAAAATAAACCGTTGGTGAGTACTGATAATATGATTTACAATATACCGTTGGTGAGTACTGATAATATGGTTTAGAATATACCGTTGGTGAGTGCTGATAATATGGTTTGGAATATACCGTTGGTGACAGTGCTGTTGATATAATTGAAAATATATCTTTTACAACACTGTTAATGTGGATTAAAATATACCATTGGCGACAGTCTTGTTAATATGGTTTAAAATATGCAGTTGGTTACAATACTGTTAATATTGTTCAAAATGTAAGGTTGGTGACAATATTGTTAATATGATTTAAAATATACCGTTGGTGACAGTGCTGTTAATATCGTTTCAAATATACAGTTGGTGTATATTATTCAAAATATACCGTTGATGACAATACTGTAAATATGGTTTAAAATATACCGTTGGTTACAGTGCTGTTAATATGATTTAAAATATACCGTCGGTGACAGTGCTGTTAATATCGTTTAAAATATACCGATTATAACACTAATGTTGATATCGTTTAAAATATATCGTCTGTGACAGTAGTGTTAATATCATTATAAATATAATATTGGTAACATTGTTCTTAATATGGTTAAAATATACCGTCGGTGACAGAGCTGTTACTATGGCTTCAAATATACCGTCGGTGACAGTACTCTTTATATTGTTTAAAATACACCATTGGTAAAAGTGTTGTGAATATGGTTTAAAATATACCGTCGGTGACAGTACTGCTAATATCGTTTAAAATATACCGTTGGTGTTAGTACTGTTTATATCGTTTAAAATATACCGTTGGTGACAGTACTCTTAATATTGTTCAAAATATAAGGTTGGTGACAATATTGTTAATATGATTTAAAATATACCGTTGGTGACAGTGATGTTAATGTCGTTTCAAATATACAGTTGGTGTATATTATTCAAAATATACCGTTGATGACAATTCTCTAAATATCGTTTAAAAATACCGTTGGTGACACTACTGTTAACATAAATTAAAATATACCGTTGGTTACAGTGTTGTTAATATGATTTAAAATGTACCGTTGGTGACAGTGCTGTTAATATCGTTTAAAATATACAGTTGGTGACAATATTGATTATATGGTTTAAAATAAACCGTTAGTGACAGTGTTTTAATATCGTTTAAAATATACCGTTGGTGACAGTACTGTTAATATGGTTAAAAATATACCGTTTTTAACATTACTGTTAATATCGCGTAAGGAATACCGTAAATGACAGTACTGTTGATATCCTTTAAAATATACCGTTGGTGACAGAGCTGTTAATATGATTTAAAATATACCATTGGTTAAATTACCGTTTCTATGGTATAAAATATGAAGTTGGTGACAGTCCTGTTGATATCGTTTAAAATATACCGATGGTTACAGTGCTGTTAATATGGTTGAAAATATAGAATTGGTTCCAATACTGTTAATATGATTTTAAATTTTCGTTGTAGACAGTACTGTTAATATCGTTTAAAATATACCGATTGTAACACAAATGTTTATATCATTTAAGATATATCGCATGTCACAGTACTGTTAATATCATTTAAAATATATTATTTGTAACAGTGTTGTTAATATAATTAAAATATACCGTCGGTGACAGTACTGTTAATATGGTTTAAAATAAAGAGTTGGTTACAATACTATTAATATGGTTTTAAATATTCCGTTGTAGACAGTACTGTTAATATCGTTTAAAATATACCGATGGTAACAGTAATGTTGATATCGTTTAAAATATATCGCCTGTGACGTTACTGTTAATATCATTTAAAATATGATATTTGTAATAGTGTTGTTAATATGGTTTAAATATAGAGTCGGTGACAGTGCTATTAATATGGTTTAAAATATATCGTCGGTGACAGTACTGTTGATATGCTTTTAAACTACACAGTTTGTAACTGTGTTGTTAATATGGTTATAATATACTGTCGGAGACAGTGCTGTTAATATGGTTAAAATATACCGTCAGTGACAGTACTGCTAATATGGTTTAAAATATACCGTTGATGACAGTACTGTTGATATCGTTTAAATATACCGATGGTGTCAGTGCTGTTAATATTGTTCAAAATATACCGATGATGACAATACTGTAAATATGGTTTAAAATATACCGCGGGTGACAGTGCTGTTAATGTGATTTAAAATATACCGTCGGTGACAGTACTGTTTATGTGGTTTAAAATATACTGTTGGTGACAGAACTGTTAATAGGTAATGAAATGTACCGTTGGTGACAGTGCTATTAATATCGTTTAAAATACACAGTTCGTGACAATATTGGTAATATAGTTTAAAATAAACCATGGGTGACAGTGTTTTAATATCGTTTAAAATATACCGTTGGTGACAGTGCTGGTAATATGGTTTAAAATATACCGTTGGTAACAGTACTGTTAATATCGAGTAAAGTATACAGTTAATGACAGTAGTGTTGATATCATTTAAAATATACCGTTGGTGACAGTGCTGTTAATATCGTTTAAAATATACCGATATTAACACTAATGTTGATATCGTTTAAAATATATCGCCCGTGACAGTACTGTTAATATCATTTCAAATATAATGTTTCTAACAGTGTTGTTAATATGGTTAAAATATACCGTCGGTAACAGTGCTGTTATTATCGTTTAAAATATACCGTTTGTGACAGTGCTGTTGATATCGTTTAAAATATACCGTTGCTGACAGTGCTGTTAATATGGTTTAAAAAAAGCTTTGGTGTAAATACCGTTTCCATGAATTAAAATATACCTTAGGTGAGAATACTGTTTATGTGGTTTAAAATATACCGTTGGTGACAGTGCTCTTCATATCGTTTAAAATAAACCGTTGGTGAGTACTGATGATATGATTTACAATATACCGTTGGTGAGTACTGATAATATGGTTTAGAATATACCGTTGGTGAGTGCTGATAATATGGTTTGGAATATACCGTTGGTGACAGTGCTGTTGATATAATTGAAAATATATCTTTTACAACACTGTTAATGTGGATTAAAATATACCATTGGCGACAGTCTTGTTAATATGGTTTAAAATATGCAGTTGGTTACAATACTTTTAATATGGTTTAAAATATACCGTTTGTGACAGTTTTGTTAATATCATTTAAATATACCGTTGGTGACAATACTTTAAATATGGTTTAAAAAATATAGAGTTGATGAAAATACTGTTAATATGGTTCTAAATATTCAGTTGTAGACAGTACTGTTAATATCGTTTAAAATATACTGATGGTAACACTAATGTTGATATCGTTTAAAATATATCGCCTGTGACAGTACTATTAATATTTTTCAAATATACTGTTCCTAACAGTGTTGTTAATATGTTTAAAATATACCGTTGCTGACAGTACTGCTAATATGATTTAAAATACACCGTTGGTGACAGTGCTGTTAATGTCTTTTAAAATATACCGTTGGTCACAGTGCTGTTAATATCATTAAAAATATACCGTTGACAACAATACTGTTAATATGGTTAAAAATATACCTTTGGTGACAGTACTGTTAATATCGTTTAAAATATAGAATTGGTGACAATATTGTTGATATGGTTTAAAATATACCGTTGGTGACAGTGTTTTAATATCGTTTAAAATATACCGTTGGTGACAGTACTGTTCATATGGTTTAAAATATAACGTTTGTAACGTTACTGTTAATGTCTTTTAAAATATACCGTTGGTCACAGTGCTGTTAATATCATTAAAAATATACCGTTGACAACAATACTGTTAATATGGTTAAAAATATACCTTTGGTGACAGTACTGTTAATATCGTTTAAAATATATCGCTGGTGACAGTCCTGGTTATATCGTTTAAAATATACCGTTGATGACAGTGCTGTTAATTTGGTTTAAAATATACCGTTGATGACAGTGCTGTTAATTTAGTTTAAAATATACCGTTGATGACAATGCTGTTAATTTGGTTTAAAATATACAGTTGGTTAGAATACTGTTAATATGTTTTAAAATATACCGTTCGTGAAAGTGTTGTTAATATCATTTAAATATACCGTTGGTGACACTACTTTTAATATAAGTCAAAATATAACGTTGGAGACAGTGCTGTTACTATGATTTAAAATATGCCGTTTGTGAGAGTGCTGTTAATATGGTTTAAAGTATACCGTTTGTGGCAGCACTGTTAAGATGGTTTAAAATGTACCGTAGGTGACAGTGCTGTTAATATCGTTTAAAATATACCGTTGGTGACAGTACTGTTAATATGGTTTAATATCTACCGTTGGTGACAGTAATGTTAATATCGTATAAAGTATAAAGTTGAAGACAATACTGTTACTATGGTTTAAAATATTTTCTGGTAACAGTACTGTTGATATCATTTAAAATATACCGTTGGTGAGAGTGTTTTTATTATGGTTTAAAATATACCGTTGGTGACAGTGTTGTTAATATGGTTTAAAATACACCGTTGGTGACAATACTGATAATATCGTTTAACATATACCGTTAGTCACAGTGCTGTTAATATCGTTAACATATACCGTTGATGACAGCACTGATATTATTGTTTAAAATATACCGTTGACAACAATTCTGTTAATATGGTTTAAAATATACTGTTAATGAGATTACTGTTAATATAGTTTAAAATATACCGGTGGTGACAATTTGTTAATATCGTTTAAAATATACCGTTTGTGTCAGTGTTCTTAAAATCATTCAAATATACGTAGGTGACATTACTTTTAATACAGTTTAAAATATACCATTGGTGACAGTGCTGTTAATATGATTTAAAATATACCGTTGGTGACAGTACTGTTAATATGGTTTAAAATATGTAGAGTTGTTGAAAATACTGTTAATATGGTTCTAAATGTTCAGTTGTAGACAGTACTGTAAACATCGTTTAAAATATAGCGATGGTGACTCTAAAGTTGATATCGTTTAAAATTAATGGCCTGTGACAATACTGTTAATATCATTTAAAATATAATGGTGGAAACAGTGTTGTTAATATGGTTAAAATATACAGTCGCTGACTGTACTGTTAATATGGTTTAAAATATACCGTCGGTGACAGTAGTTTTAATATGGTTTAAAATATACCGATGGTGACAGTACTGTTCATATCGTTCAAAATATACCTCTGGTTACAGTAGTGTTAACATGGTTTAAAATAAACAATTCGTGACAATACCCATAATATGGTTTAAAGTATACCATTAGTGACATTACTGTTTAAATTGTTTAAAACATACCGTTGGTGATAGTGCTGTTAATATGGCTTAAAATATACCGTTGGTGACAGTACTGTTGATATCGTTTAAAATATACCGTTGGTGATAGTGCTGTTAATATCAATTAAAATATAGAGTTGGTGACAATATTGTTAATATCGTTTAAAATATACCGTTGGTGACAGTGTTTTAATATCGTTTAAAATATACCGTTGGTGATAGTACTGTTCATACGGCTTAATATCTAACGTTAGTAATGGTACTGTTAATATCGCGTAAAGTATACCGTTGGTGACAGTACTGTTGATATCGTTTAATATATACCGTTGGTGACAGAGCAGTTAATGTGATTCAAAATATACCATTGGTTTCAACACTGTTTCTAGAGTTTAAAATATACCATTGGTGACAGAACTGGTAATATCGTTTAAAATACACCGTCGGTAACAGTACTATTGATATCGTTTAAAATATACAGTTGGTGACAATATTTTTAATATGTTTAAAATATACCGTTCGTGACAGTACTGTTAATATGGTTTAAAATATACTGTCGGTGGCAGTACTGGTAATATTGTTTAAAATATACGGTTGGAGACAGTACTGTTAATATGGGTTAAAATATACCGTTGGTGATAATACTGTTCATATCGCTTAAAATATACCGCTGGTAATAGTAGTGTTAATAACGTTTAAAATATTCCGTTGTTTACAATTGTGTTAATATCGTTTAAAATATTTTGCTGGTAACAATACTGTTGATATCCTTTAAAATATATTGTTGGTGACAGTGCTGTTGATATCGTTTAAAATACACCGTTGATGACAGTGCTGTTAATTTGGTTTAAAATATACAGTAGGTTAGAATACTGTTAATATGTTTTAAAATATAACGTTTGTGAAAGTGTTGTTAATATTATTAAAATATACCGTTAGTGACACTACTTTTAATATAAGTCTAAATATAACATTGGAGACAGTGCTGTTAATATGGTTTAAAATAAAGAGTTGGTTACAATACTATTAATATGGTTTTAAATATTCCGTTGTAGACAGTACTGTTAATATCGTTTAAAATATACCGATGGTAACAGTACTGTTGTTATCGTTTAAAATATACCGTTGATGACAGTGCTATTAATATAGTTTAAAATATACCGTTGGTGACAGTACTGTTCATATCGTTCAAAATATACCTCTGGTTACAGTAGTGTTAACATGGTTTAAAATAAACAATTCGTGACAATACCCATAATATGGTTTAAAGTATACCATTAGTGACATTACTGTTTATATTGTTTAAAACATACCGTTTGTGATAGTGCTGTTAATATGGCTTAAAATATACCGTTGGTGACAGTACTGTTGATATCGTTTAAAATATACCGTTGGTGATAGTGCTGTTAATATCAATTAAAATATAGAATTGGTGACAATATTGTTAATATCGTTTAAAATATACCGTTGGTGACAGTGTTTTAATATCGTTTAAAATATACCGTTGGTGACAGTACTGTTCATACGGCTTAATATCTAACGTTAGTAATGGTACTGTTAATATCGCGTAAAGTATACCGTTGGTGACAGTACTGTTGATATCGTTTAAAATATACCGTTGGTGACAGAGCAGTTAATGTGATTCAAAATATACCATTGGTTTCAACACTGTTTCTAGAGTTTAAAATATACCATTGGTGACAGAACTGGTAATATCGTTTAAAATACACCGTCAGTAACAGTACTATTGATATCGTTTAAAATATACAGTTGGTGACAATATTGTTCATATGTTTAAAATATACTGTTCGTGACAGTACGGTTAATGTGGTTTAAAATATACTGTCGGTGGCAGTACTGGTAATATTGTTTAAAATATACGGTTGGAGACAGTACTGTTAATATGGGTTAAAATATACCGTTGGTGATAATACTGTTCATATCGCTTAAAATATACCGCTGGTAATAGTAGTGTTAATAACGTTTAAAATATGCCGTTGATTACAATTCTGTTAATATCGTTTAAAATATTTTGCTGGTAACAATACTGTTGATATCCTTTAAAATATATTGTTGGTGACAGTGCTGTTGATATCGTTTAAAATACACCGTTGATGACAGTGCTGTTAATTTGGTTTAAAATATACCGTTGGTGACAGTACTGTTAATATGGTTTAAAATATATAGAGTTGTTGAAAATACTGTTAATATGGTTCTAAATGTTCAGTTGTAGACAGTACTGTTAACATCGTTTAAAATATAGCGATGGTGACACTAATGTTGATATCGTTTAAAATTAATCGCCTGTGACAATACTGTTAATATCATTTAAAATATAATGGTGGAAACAGTGTTGTTAATATGGTTAAAATATACAGTCGCTGACAGTGCTGTTAATATGATTTAAAATATACCGTCGGTGACAGTAGTTTTAATATGGTTTAAAATACACCGTTGGTGACAGTACTGTTGATATCGTTTAAAATATACCGTTGGTGACAGTGCTATTAATATCGTTTAAAATATAGAGTTGGTGACAACACTGTTAATATGGTTTAAAATATATATTTGGTGACAGTACTGTTAATATCGTTTAAAATATGTCGTTAGTGACAGTACTGTTAATATCGTTTAAAATATGCCGTTGGTGACAGTGCTGTTGATATTGTTTAAAATATATCGCTGGTGACAGTAATGGTAATGTCGTTTAAAATATAACGTTGATGACAGTGCTGTGAATATGGTTTAAAATTTATCGTTGATGACAGCACTATTGATATCGTTTAAAACATATTGTCGATGCCAGTACTATTAATATGGTTTAAAATATACGGTTGGTGACAGTACTGTAAAAATGGTTAAAAATATACCGTTGGTGATAGTAGTGTTCATATCGTTTTAAATATACCGTTGTTGACAGTACTGTTAATATCGTTTAAAATATACTGTTGGTAACAATACTGTTAATATCGCGTAAAGTATATTGTTGATGACAATACTGTTGATATCGTTTAAAATATACCGTATGTGACAGTACTGTTAATATGGTTTAAAATATACCGTTGGTGACAATACTGTTAAGACGGTTTAAAATGTACCGTACGTGACAGTGCTGTTAATATCGTTTAAAATATACAGTTGGTGACAATATTGTTCATATGTTTAAAATATACTGTTCGTGACAATACGGTTAATATGGTTTAAAATATATAGAGTTGTTGAAAATACTGTTAATATGGTTCTAAATGTTCAGTTGTAGACAGTACTGTAAACATCGTTTAAAATATAGCGATGGTGACTCTAAAGTTGATATCGTTTAAAATTAATGGCCTGTGACAATACTGTTAATATCATTTAAAATATAATGGTGGAAACAGTGTTGTTAATATGGTTAAAATATACAGTCGCTGACTGTGCTGTTAATATGGTTTAAAATATACCGTCGGTGACAGTAGTTTTAATATGGTTTAAAATACACCGTTGGTGACAGTGCTATTAATATAGTTTAAAATATACCGTTGGTGACAGTGTTGTTAATATGGTTTAAAATACACCGATGGTGACGGTACTGATAATATCGTTTAAAATATACCGTTGGTAAGACTGCTATTCGCATCGTTTAAAATACACTTTTGGTGATAATAGTGTTAATGTGGTTTAAAATATACTGTTTGTGAGATTACTGTTAATATCGTTTAAAATATACCGGTGGTGACAATTCTGTTAATATCGTTTAAAATATACCGTTTGTGTCAGTGTTCTGAACATCATTCAAATATATGTTGGGGACAATACTGTTAATATAGTTTAAAATATACCATTGATGACAGTGCTGTTAATGTGATTTAAAATATACCGTTGGTGACAGTACTGTTAATATAGTTTAAAATATACCGTCGGTGACAGTACTCTTAATATGATTTAAACTACACAGTTGGTAACTGTGTTGTTAATATGGTTAAAATATATCGCCTGTGACATAACTGTTAATATCATTTAAAATATGATATTTGTAATAGTGTTGTTAATATGGTTTAAATATAGCGTCGGTGACAGTGCTATTAATATAGTTCAAAATATATCGTCGGTGACAGTACTGTTGTTATGGTTTAAACTACACAGCTGGTAACTGTGTTGTTAATATGGTTATAATATACTGTCGGAGACAGTACTGTTGATATCGTTGAAATATACCGATGGTGTCAGTCCTGTTAATATTGTTCAAATTATACCGATGATGACAATACTGTAAATATTGTTTAAAATATACCGCTGGTGACAGTGCTTTTAATGTGATTTAAAATATACCGTCGGTGACAGTACTGTTTATGTGGTTTAAAATATACTGTTGGTGACAAAACAGTTAATAGGTTTAAAATATACCATTGGTGACAGTGCTATTAATATCGTTTAAAATATACCGTTGGAACAGTGCTGTTAATATCGTTGAAAATATACAGTTGATGACAATTATGATGATATGGTTTAAAATAAACCGTTAGTGACAGTTTTTTAATATCGTTTAAAATATACCGTCGGTGACAGTACTGTTAATATGGTTTAAAATAAAGAGTAGTTACATTACTATTAATATGGTTTTAAATATTGCGTTGTAGACAGTACTGTTAATATCGTTTAAAATATACCGATGGTAACAGTAATGTTGTTATCGTTTAAAATATATCGTCTGTGACATTACTGTTAATATCATTTAAATTATACTATTTGTAATAGTGTTGATAATATAGTTTAAAATATATCGTCGGTGACAGTGCTATTAATATGGTTTAAAATATATCGTCGGTGACAGTACTGTTGATATGGTTTAAACTACACAGTTGGTAACTGTGTTGTTAATATGGTTAAAATATATCGCCTGTGACATAACTGTTAATATCATTTAAAATATGATATTTGTAATAGTGTTGTTAATATGGTTTAAATATAGCGTCGGTGACAGTGCTATTAATATAGTTCAAAATATATCGTCGGTGACAGTACTGTTGTTATGGTTTAAACTACACAGCTGGTAACTGTGTTGTTAATATGGTTATAATATACTGTCGGAGACAGTACTGTTGATATCGTTGAAATATACCGATGGTGTCAGTCCTGTTAATATTGTTCAAATTATACCGATGATGACAATACTGTAAATATTGTTTAAAATATACCGCTGGTGACAGTGCTTTTAATGTGATTTAAAATATACCGTCGGTGACAGTACTGTTTATGTGGTTTAAAATATACTGTTGGTGACAGAACTGTTAATAGGTATTGAAATGTACCGTTGGTGACAGTGCTATTAATATCGTTTAAAATATATCGTTGGTGACAGAAATGTTGATATCGTTTAAAATATACCGATGGTGACAGTGCTCTTAATATCGTTTAAAATACACAGTTCGTGACAATATTGGTAATATAGTTTAAAATAAACCATGGGTGACAGTGTTTTAATATCGTTTAAAATATACCGTTGGTGACAGTGCTGGTAATAAGGTTTAAAATATACCGTTGGTAACAGTACTGTTAATATCGAGTAAAGTATACAGTTAATGACAGTAGTGTTGATATCATTTAAAATATACCGTTGGTGACAGAGCTGTTAATATGATTTAAAATATACCATTGGTGACAATGCCGTTTATATTGTTTAAAATATACCTTTGGTGACAGTACTGTTAATATCGTTTAAAATATACCGTTGGTGACAGTGCTGTTAATAACGTTTAAAATATAACATTGGTGACAGTAGTGTTAAGATGGTCAGAATATACCGTTGGTGACAGTGCTATTAATATGATTGAAAATATACCGTTGACAACAATACTGTTAATATAGTTTAAAATATATCATTGGTGATAGTACTGTTACTATTGTTTAAAATATACCATCTGTGACAGAGCTGGTAATAACGTTTAAAATATACCGTTGGTAACAGTTTTCATAATACCGTTTAAACTACATTGTTGGTGATTGTGCTATAAATAACGTTTAAAATATACCGTTGGTAACAGTGTTGTTAAAATCATTTAAATATACCGTTGATGACAATACTTTAAATATGGTTTAAAATATTACGTTGGTGACAGTGCTGTTAATATGGTTTAAAATATAGAATTGGTTACAATACTGTTAATATGGTTTTAAATTTTCCGTTATAGACAGTTCTGTTAATATCGTTTAAAATATACCGATGGTAACATTAATGATGATATCGTTTAAAATATATCGCCTGTGACAGTAGTGTTAATATCAATTAAAATATATTATTTGTAACAGTTTTGTTAATATGGTTAAAATATACCGTTGGTAACAATATTTTTAATATCATTTAAAATACACCGTTGATGACAATACTGTAAATATGGTATAAAATATACCGTTGGTTACTGTGCTGTTAATATGATTTAAAATATACCGTCGGTGACAGTGCTGTTAATATCGTTTAAAATATACCGATTATAACACTGATGTTGATATCGTTTAAAATATACCGTTGGTGACAGTACTGTTAATATTGTTCAAAATATAAGGTTGGTGACAATATTGTTAATATGATTTAAAATATACCGTTGGTGACAGTGCTGTTAATGTCGTTTCAAATATACAGTTGGTGTATATTATTCAAAATATACCGTTGATGACAATTCTGTAAATATCGTTTAAAAAATACCGTTGGTGACACTAATGTTAACATAAATTAAAATATACCGTTGGTTACAGTGTTGTTAGTATGATTTAAAATGTAATGTTCGTGACACTGCTGTTAATATGGTTCAAAATATACCGTTAGTGACAGAACTGTTAATAGGGTTTAAAATGTACCGTTGGTGACAGTGCTGTTAATATCGTTTAAAATATACAGTTGGTGACAATATTGTTCATATGTTTAAAATATACTGTTCGTGACAATACGGTTAATATGGTTTAAAATATATAGAGTTGTTGAAAATACTGTTAATATGGTTCTAAATGTTCAGTTGTAGACAGTACTGTAAACATCGTTTAAAATATAGCGATGGTGACTCTAAAGTTGATATCGTTTAAAATTAATGGCCTGTGACAATACTGTTAATATCATTTAAAATATAATGGTGGAAACAGTGTTGTTAATATGGTTAAAATATACAGTCGCTGACTGTGCTGTTAATATGGTTTAAAATATACCGTCGGTGACAGTAGTTTTAATATGGTTTAAAATACACCGTTGGTGACAGTGCTATTAATATAGTTTAAAATATACCGTTGGTGACAGTGTTGTTAATATGGTTTAAAATACACCGATGGTGACGGTACTGATAATATCGTTTAAAATATACCGTTGGTAAGACTGCTATTCGCATCGTTTAAAATACACTTTTGGTGATAATAGTGTTAATGTGGTTTAAAATATACTGTTTGTGAGATTACTGTTAATATCGTTTAAAATATACCGGTGGTGACAATTCTGTTAATATCGTTTAAAATATACCGTTTGTGTCAGTGTTCTGAACATCATTCAAATATATGTTGGGGACAATACTGTTAATATAGTTTAAAATATACCATTGATGACAGTGCTGTTAATGTGATTTAAAATATACCGTTGGTGACAGTACTGTTAATATAGTTTAAAATATACCGTCGGTGACAGTACTCTTAATATGATTTAAACTACACAGTTGGTAACTGTGTTGTTAATATGGTTAAAATATATCGCCTGTGACATAACTGTTAATATCATTTAAAATATGATATTTGTAATAGTGTTGTTAATATGGTTTAAATATAGCGTCGGTGACAGTGCTATTAATATAGTTCAAAATATATCGTCGGTGACAGTACTGTTGTTATGGTTTAAACTACACAGCTGGTAACTGTGTTGTTAATATGGTTATAATATACTGTCGGAGACAGTACTGTTGATATCGTTGAAATATACCGATGGTGTCAGTCCTGTTAATATTGTTCAAATTATACCGATGATGACAATACTGTAAATATTGTTTAAAATATACCGCTGGTGACAGTGCTTTTAATGTGATTTAAAATATACCGTCGGTGACAGTACTGTTTATGTGGTTTAAAATATACTGTTGGTGACAGAACTGTTAATAGGTATTGAAATGTACCGTTGGTGACAGTGCTATTAATATCGTTTAAAATATATCGTTGGTGACAGAAATGTTGATATCGTTTAAAATATACCGATGGTGACAGTGCTCTTAATATCGTTTAAAATACACAGTTCGTGACAATATTGGTAATATAGTTTAAAATAAACCATGGGTGACAGTGTTTTAATATCGTTTAAAATATACCGTTGGTGACAGTGCTGGTAATAAGGTTTAAAATATACCGTTGGTAACAGTACTGTTAATATCGAGTAAAGTATACAGTTAATGACAGTAGTGTTGATATCATTTAAAATATACCGTTGGTGACAGAGCTGTTAATATGATTTAAAATATACCATTGGTGACAATGCCGTTTATATTGTTTAAAATATACCTTTGGTGACAGTACTGTTAATATCGTTTAAAATATACCGTTGGTGACAGTGCTGTTAATAACGTTTAAAATATAACATTGGTGACAGTAGTGTTAAGATGGTCAGAATATACCGTTGGTGACAGTGCTATTAATATGATTGAAAATATACCGTTGACAACAATACTGTTAATATAGTTTAAAATATATCATTGGTGATAGTACTGTTACTATTGTTTAAAATATACCATCTGTGACAGAGCTGGTAATAACGTTTAAAATATACCGTTGGTAACAGTTTTCATAATACCGTTTAAACTACATTGTTGGTGATTGTGCTATAAATAACGTTTAAAATATACCGTTGGTAACAGTGTTGTTAAAATCATTTAAATATACCGTTGATGACAATACTTTAAATATGGTTTAAAATATTACGTTGGTGACAGTGCTGTTAATATGGTTTAAAATATAGAATTGGTTACAATACTGTTAATATGGTTTTAAATTTTCCGTTATAGACAGTTCTGTTAATATCGTTTAAAATATACCGATGGTAACATTAATGATGATATCGTTTAAAATATATCGCCTGTGACAGTAGTGTTAATATCAATTAAAATATATTATTTGTAACAGTTTTGTTAATATGGTTAAAATATACCGTTGGTAACAATATTTTTAATATCATTTAAAATACACCGTTGATGACAATACTGTAAATATGGTTTAAAATATACCGTTGGTTACTGTGCTGTTAATATGATTTAAAATATACCGTCGGTGACAGTGCTGTTAATATCGTTTAAAATATACCGATTATAACACTGATGTTGATATCGTTTAAAATATACCGTTGGTGACAGTACTGTTAATATTGTTCAAAATATAAGGTTGGTGACAATATTGTTAATATGATTTAAAATATACCGTTGGTGACAGTGCTGTTAATGTCGTTTCAAATATACAGTTGGTGTATATTATTCAAAATATACCGTTGATGACAATTCTGTAAATATCGTTTAAAAAATACCGTTGGTGACACTAATGTTAACATAAATTAAAATATACCGTTGGTTACAGTGTTGTTAGTATGATTTAAAATGTAATGTTCGTGACACTGCTGTTAATATGGTTCAAAATATACCGTTAGTGACAGAACTGTTAATAGGGTTTAAAATGTACCGTTGGTGACAGTGCTGTTAATATCGTTTAAAATATACAGTTGGTGACAATATTGTTCATATGTTTAAAATATACTGTTCGTGACAATACGGTTAATATGGTTTAAAATATATAGAGTTGTTGAAAATACTGTTAATATGGTTCTAAATGTTCAGTTGTAGACAGTACTGTAAACATCGTTTAAAATATAGCGATGGTGACTCTAAAGTTGATATCGTTTAAAATTAATGGCCTGTGACAATACTGTTAATATCATTTAAAATATAATGGTGGAAACAGTGTTGTTAATATGGTTAAAATATACAGTCGCTGACTGTGCTGTTAATATGGTTTAAAATATACCGTCGGTGACAGTAGTTTTAATATGGTTTAAAATACACCGTTGGTGACAGTGCTATTAATATAGTTTAAAATATACCGTTGGTGACAGTGTTGTTAATATGGTTTAAAATACACCGATGGTGACGGTACTGATAATATCGTTTAAAATATACCGTTGGTAAGACTGCTATTCGCATCGTTTAAAATACACTTTTGGTGATAATAGTGTTAATGTGGTTTAAAATATACTGTTTGTGAGATTACTGTTAATATCGTTTAAAATATACCGGTGGTGACAATTCTGTTAATATCGTTTAAAATATACCGTTTGTGTCAGTGTTCTGAACATCATTCAAATATATGTTGGGGACAATACTGTTAATATAGTTTAAAATATACCATTGATGACAGTGCTGTTAATGTGATTTAAAATATACCGTTGGTGACAGTACTGTTAATATAGTTTAAAATATACCGTCGGTGACAGTACTCTTAATATGATTTAAACTACACAGTTGGTAACTGTGTTGTTAATATGGTTAAAATATATCGCCTGTGACATAACTGTTAATATCATTTAAAATATGATATTTGTAATAGTGTTGTTAATATGGTTTAAATATAGCGTCGGTGACAGTGCTATTAATATAGTTCAAAATATATCGTCGGTGACAGTACTGTTGTTATGGTTTAAACTACACAGCTGGTAACTGTGTTGTTAATATGGTTATAATATACTGTCGGAGACAGTACTGTTGATATCGTTGAAATATACCGATGGTGTCAGTCCTGTTAATATTGTTCAAATTATACCGATGATGACAATACTGTAAATATTGTTTAAAATATACCGCTGGTGACAGTGCTTTTAATGTGATTTAAAATATACCGTCGGTGACAGTACTGTTTATGTGGTTTAAAATATACTGTTGGTGACAGAACTGTTAATAGGTATTGAAATGTACCGTTGGTGACAGTGCTATTAATATCGTTTAAAATATATCGTTGGTGACAGAAATGTTGATATCGTTTAAAATATACCGATGGTGACAGTGCTCTTAATATCGTTTAAAATACACAGTTCGTGACAATATTGGTAATATAGTTTAAAATAAACCATGGGTGACAGTGTTTTAATATCGTTTAAAATATACCGTTGGTGACAGTGCTGGTAATAAGGTTTAAAATATACCGTTGGTAACAGTACTGTTAATATCGAGTAAAGTATACAGTTAATGACAGTAGTGTTGATATCATTTAAAATATACCGTTGGTGACAGAGCTGTTAATATGATTTAAAATATACCATTGGTGACAATGCCGTTTATATTGTTTAAAATATACCTTTGGTGACAGTACTGTTAATATCGTTTAAAATATACCGTTGGTGACAGTGCTGTTAATAACGTTTAAAATATAACATTGGTGACAGTAGTGTTAAGATGGTCAGAATATACCGTTGGTGACAGTGCTATTAATATGATTGAAAATATACCGTTGACAACAATACTGTTAATATAGTTTAAAATATATCATTGGTGATAGTACTGTTACTATTGTTTAAAATATACCATCTGTGACAGAGCTGGTAATAACGTTTAAAATATACCGTTGGTAACAGTTTTCATAATACCGTTTAAACTACATTGTTGGTGATTGTGCTATAAATAACGTTTAAAATATACCGTTGGTAACAGTGTTGTTAAAATCATTTAAATATACCGTTGATGACAATACTTTAAATATGGTTTAAAATATTTACGTTGGTGACAGTGCTGTTAATATGGTTTAAAATATAGAATTGGTTACAATACTGTTAATATGGTTTTAAATTTTCCGTTATAGACAGTTCTGTTAATATCGTTTAAAATATACCGATGGTAACATTAATGATGATATCGTTTAAAATATATCGCCTGTGACAGTAGTGTTAATATCAATTAAAATATATTATTTGTAACAGTTTTGTTAATATGGTTAAAATATACCGTTGGTAACAATATTTTTAATATCATTTAAAATACACCGTTGATGACAATACTGTAAATATGGTTTAAAATATACCGTTGGTTACTGTGCTGTTAATATGATTTAAAATATACCGTCGGTGACAGTGCTGTTAATATCGTTTAAAATATACCGATTATAACACTAATGTTGATATCGTTTAAAATATATCGTCTGTGACAGTAGTGTTAATATCATTTTAAATATAATATTGGTAACATTGTTCTTAATATGGTTAAAATATACCGTCGGTGACAGAGCTGTTACTATGGCTTCAAATATACCGTCGGTGACAGTACTCTTTATATTGTTTAAAATACACCATTGGTAAAAGTGTTGTGAATATGGTTTAAAATATACCGTCGGTGACAGTACTGCTAATATCGGTTAAAATATACCGTTGGTGTTAGTACTGTTTATATCGTTTAAAATATACCGTTGGTGACAGTGATGTTAATGTCGTTTCAAATATACAGTTGGTGTATATTATTCAAAATATACCGTTGATGACAATTCTGTAAATATCGTTTAAAAAATACCGTTGGTGACACTACTGTTAACATAAATTAAAATATACCGTTGGTTACAGTGTTGTTAATATGATTTAAAATGTAATGTTCGTGACAGTGCTGTTAATATGGTTCAAAATATACCGTTGGTGACAGAACTGTTAATAGGGTTTAAAATGTACCGTTGGTGACAGTGCTGTTAATATCGTTTAAAATATACAGTTGGTGACAATATTGATTATATGGTTTAAAATAAACCGTTAGTGACAGTGTTTTAATATCGTTTAAAATATACCGTTGGTGACAGTACTGTTAATATGGTTAAAAATATACCGTTTTTAACATTACTGTTAATATCGCGTAAGGAATACCGTAAATGACAGTACTGTTGATATCCTTTAAAATATACCGTTGGTGACAGAGCTGTTAATATGATTTAAAATATACCATTGGTTAAATTACCGTTTCTATGGTATAAAATATGAAGTTGGTGACAGTCCTGTTGATATCGTTTAAAATATACCGATGGTGACAGTGCTGTTAATATGGTTGAAAATATAGAATTGGTTCCAATACTGTTAATATGATTTTAAATTTTCGTTGTAGACAGTACTGTTAATATCGCTTAAAATATACCGATTGTAACACAAATGTTTATATCATTTAAGATATATCGCATGTCACAGTACTGTTAATATCATTTAAAATATATTATTTGTAACAGTGTTGTTAATATAATTAAAATATACCGTCGGTGACAGTACTGTTAATATGGTTTAAAATAAAGAGTTGGTTACAATACTATTAATATGGTTTTAAATATTCCGTTGTAGACAGTACTGTTAATATCGTTTAAAATATACCGATGGTAACAGTAATGTTGATATCGTTTAAAATATATCGCCTGTGACGTTACTGTTAATATCATTTAAAATATGATATTTGTAATAGTGTTGTTAATATGGTTTAAATATAGAGTCGGTGACAGTGCTATTAATATGGTTTAAAATATATCGTCGGTGACAGTACTGTTGATATGCTTTAAACTACACAGTTTGTAACTGTGTTGTTAATATGGTTATAATATACTGTCGGAGACAGTGCTGTTAATATGGTTAAAATATACCGTCAGTGACAGTACTGCTAATATGGTTTAAAATATACCGTTGATGACAGTACTGTTGATATCGTTTAAATATACCGATGGTGTCAGTGCTGTTAATATTGTTCAAAATATACCGATGATGACAATACTGTAAATATGGTTTAAAATATACCGCGGGTGACAGTGCTCTTAATGTGATTTAAAATATACCGTCGGTGACAGTACTGTTTATGTGGTTTAAAATATACTGTTGGTGACAGAACTGTTAATAGGTTTGAAAATATACCGTTGGTGACAGTGCTATTAATATCGTTTAAAATACACAGTTCGTGACAATATTGGTAATATAGTTTAAAATAAACCATGGGTAACAGTGTTTTAATATCGTTTAAAATGTACCGTTGGTGACAGTGCTGGTAATATGGTTTAAAATATACCGTTGGTAACAGTACTGTTAATATCGAGTAAAGTATACAGTTAATGACAGTAGTGTTGATATCATTTAAAATATACCGTTGGTGACAGTGCTGTTAATATCGTTTAAAATATACCGATATTAACACTAATGTTGATATCGTTTAAAATATATCGCCCGTGACAGTACTGTTAATATCATTTCAAATATAATGTTTCTAACAGTGTTGTTAATATGGTTAAAATATACCGTCGGTAACAGTGCTGTTATTATCGTTTAAAATATACCGTTTGTGACAGTGCTGTTGATATCGTTGAAAATATACCGTTGCTGACAGTGCTGTTAATATGGTTTAAAAAAAGCTTTGGTGTAAATACCGTTTCCATGAATTAAAATATACCTTAGGTGAGAATACTGTTTATGTGGTTTAAAATATACCGTTGGTGACAGTGCTCTTCATATCGTTTAAAATAAACCGTTGGTGAGTACTGATAATATGATTTAGAATATACCGTTGGTGAGTACTGATAATATGGTTTAGAATATACCGTTGGTGAGTGCTGATAATATGGTTTGGAATATACCGTTGGTGACAGTGCTGTTGATATAATTGAAAATATATCTTTTACAACACTGTTAATGTGGATTAAAATATACCATTGGCGACAGTCTTGTTAATATGGTTTAAAATATGCAGTTGGTTACAATACTGTTAATATTGTTCAAAATGTAAGGTTGGTGACAATATTGTTAATATGATTTAAAATATACCGTTGGTGACAGTGCTGTTAATGTCGTTTCAAATATACAGTTGGTGTATATTATTCAAAATATACCGTTGATGACAATACTGTAAATATGGTATAAAATATACCGTTGGTTACTGTGCTGTTAATATGATTTAAAATATACCGTCGGTGACAGTGCTGTTAATATCGTTTAAAATATACCGATTATAACACTAATGTTGATATCGTTTAAAATATATCGTCTGTGACAGTAGTGTTAATATCATTATAAATATAATATTGGTAACATTGTTCTTAATATGGTTAAAATATACCGTCGGTGACAGAGCTGTTACTATGGCTTCAAATATACCGTCGGTGACAGTACTCTTTATATTGTTTAAAATACACCATTGGTAAAAGTGTTGTGAATATGGTTTAAAATATACCGTCGGTGACAGTACTGCTAATATCGTTTAAAATATACCGTTGGTGTTAGTACTGTTTATATCGTTTAAAATATACCGTTGGTGACAGTACTCTTAATATTGTTCAAAATATAAGGTTGGTGACAATATTGTTAATATGATTTAAAATATACCGTTGGTGACAGTGATGTTAATGTCGTTTCAAATATACAGTTGGTGTATATTATTCAAAATATACCGTTGATGACAATTCTCTAAATATCGTTTAAAAAATACCGTTGGTGACACTACTGTTAACATAAATTAAAATATACCGTTGGTTACAGTGTTGTTAATATGATTTAAAATGTACCGTTGGTGACAGTGCTGTTAATATCGTTTAAAATATACAGTTAGTGACAATATTGATTATATGGTTTAAAATAAACCGTTAGTGACAGTGTTTTAATATCGTTTAAAATATACCGTTGGTGACAGTACTGTTAATATGGTTAAAAATATACCGTTTTTAACATTACTGTTAATATCGCGTAAGGAATACCGTAAATGACAGTACTGTTGATATCCTTTAAAATATACCGTTGGTGACAGAGCTGTTAATATGATTTAAAATATACCATTGGTTAAATTACCGTTTCTATGGTATAAAATATGAAGTTGGTGACAGTCCTGTTGATATCGTTTAAAATATACCGATGGTTACAGTGCTGTTAATATGGTTGAAAATATAGAATTGGTTCCAATACTGTTAATATGATTTTAAATTTTCGTTGTAGACAGTACTGTTAATATCGCTTAAAATATACCGATTGTAACACAAATGTTTATATCATTTAAGATATATCGCATGTCACAGTACTGTTAATATCATTTAAAATATATTATTTGTAACAGTGTTGTTAATATAATTAAAATATACCGTCGGTGACAGTACTGTTAATATGGTTTAAAATAAAGAGTTGGTTACAATACTATTAATATGGTTTTAAATATTCCGTTGTAGACAGTACTGTTAATATCGTTTAAAATATACCGATGGTAACAGTAATGTTGATATCGTTTAAAATATATCGCCTGTGACGTTACTGTTAATATCATTTAAAATATGATATTTGTAATAGTGTTGTTAATATGGTTTAAATATAGAGTCGGTGACAGTGCTATTAATATGGTTTAAAATATATCGTCGGTGACAGTACTGTTGATATGCTTTAAACTACACAGTTTGTAACTGTGTTGTTAATATGGTTATAATATACTGTCGGAGACAGTGCTGTTAATATGGTTAAAATATACCGTCAGTGACAGTACTGCTAATATGGTTTAAAATATACCGTTGATGACAGTACTGTTGATATCGTTTAAATATACCGATGGTGTCAGTGCTGTTAATATTGTTCAAAATATACCGATGATGACAATACTGTAAATATGGTTTAAAATATACCGCGGGTGACAGTGCTGTTAATGTGATTTAAAATATACCGTCGGTGACAGTACTGTTTATGTGGTTTAAAATATACTGTTGGTGACAGAACTGTTAATAGGTATTGAAATGTACCGTTGGTGACAGTGCTATTAATATCGTTTAAAATACACAGTTCGTGACAATATTGGTAATATAGTTTAAAATAAACCATGGGTAACAGTGTTTTAATATCGTTTAAAATGTACCGTTGGTGACAGTGCTGGTAATATGGTTTAAAATATACCGTTGGTAACAGTACTGTTAATATCGAGTAAAGTATACAGTTAATGACAGTAGTGTTGATATCATTTAAAATATACCGTTGGTGACAGTGCTGTTAATATCGTTTAAAATATACCGATATTAACACTAATGTTGATATCGTTTAAAATATATCGCCCGTGACAGTACTGTTAATATCATTTCAAATATAATGTTTCTAACAGTGTTGTTAATATGGTTAAAATATACCGTCGGTAACAGTGCTGTTATTATCGTTTAAAATATACCGTTTGTGACAGTGCTGTTGATATCGTTGAAAATATACCGTTGCTGACAGTGCTGTTAATATGGTTTAAAAAAACTTTGGTGTAAATACCGTTTCCATGAATTAAAATATACCTTAGGTGAGAATACTGTTTATGTGGTTTAAAATATACCGTTGGTGACAGTGCTCTTCATATCGTTTAAAATAAACCGTTGGTGAGTACTGATAATATGATTTAGAATATACCGTTGGTGAGTACTGATAATATGGTTTAAAATATACCGTTGGTGAGTGCTGATAATATGGTTTAAAATATACCGTTGGTGACAGTGCTGTTGATATAATTGAAAATATATCTTTTACAACACTGTTAATATGGTTTAAAATATACCATTGGCGACAGTCTTGTTAATATGGTTTAAAATATGCAGTTGGTTACAATACTGTTAATATTGTTCAAAATATAAGGTTGGTGACAATATTGTTAATATGATTTAAAATATACCGTTGGTGACAGTGCTGTTAATGTCGTTTCAAATATACAGTTGGTGTATATTATTCAAAATATACCGTTGATGACAATACTGTAAATATGGTTTAAAATATACCGTTGGTTACTGTACTGTTAATATGATTTAAAATATACCGTCGGTGACAGTGCTGTTAATATCGTTTAAAATATACCGTTATAACACTAATGTTGATATCGTTTAAAATATATCGTCTGTGACAGTAGTGTTAATATCATTATAAATATAATATTGGTAACATTGTTCTTAATATGGTTAAAATATACCGTTGGTGACAGAGCTGTTAATATGGCTTCAAAATATACCGTTGGTGACAATACTGTTTATATTGTTTAAAATATACCATTGGTAAAAGTGTTGTGAATATTGTTTAAAATATACCGTCGGTGACAGTACTGTTAATATCGTTTAAAATATACCGTTGGTGTTAGTACTGTTTATATCGTTTAAAATATACCGTTGGTGACAGTACTCTTAATATTGTTTAAAATATACCGGTTGGTGACAATATTGTTAATATGATTTAAAATATACCGTTGGTGACAGTGATGTTAATATCGTTTAAAATATACAGTTGGTGTATATTATTCAAAATATACCGTTGATGACAATTCTGTAAATATCGTTTAAAATATACCGTTGGTGACATTACTGTTAACATAAATTAAAATATACCGTTGGTTACAGTGTTGTTAATATGATTTAAAATATACCGTTGGTGACAGTGCTGTTAATATCGTTTAAAATATACAGTTAGTGACAATATTGATTATATGGTTTAAAATAAACCGTTGGTGACAGTGTTTTAATATCGTTTAAAATATACCGTTGGTGACAGTACTGTTAATATGGTTAAAAATATACCGTTTTTAACATTACTGTTAATATCGCGTAAAGAATACCGTAAATGACAGTACTGTTGATATCGTTTAAAATATACCGTTGGTGACAGAGCTGTTAATATGATTTAAAATATACCATTGGTTAAATTACCGTTTCTATGGTTTAAAATATGAAGTTGGTGACAGTCCTGTTGATATCGTTTAAAATATACCGATGGTTACAGTGCTGTTAATATGGTTTGAAAATATAGAATTGGTTCCAATACTGTTAATATGATTTTAAATTTTCGTTGTAGACAGTACTGTTAATATCGTTTAAAATATACCGATTGTAACACAAATGTTTATATCATTTAAGATATATGGCATGTCACAGTACTGTGAATATCATTTAAAATATATTATTTGTAACAGTGTTGTTAATATAATTAAAATATACCGTCGGTGACAGTACTGTTAATATGGTTTAAAATAAAGAGTTGGTTACAATACTATTAATATGGTTTTAAATATTCCGTTGTAGACAGTACTGTTAATATCGTTTAAAATATACCGATGGTAACAGTAATGTTGATATCGTTTAAAATATATCGCCTGTGACGTTACTGTTAATATCATTTAAAATATATATTTGTAATAGTGTTGTTAATATGGTTTAAATATAGAGTCGGTGACAGTGCTATTAATATGGTTTAAAATATATCGTCGGTGACAGTACTGTTGATATGCTTTTAAACTACACAGTTTGTAACTGTGTTGTTAATATGGTTATAATATACTGTCGGAGACAGTGCTGTTAATATGGTTAAAATATACCGTCGGTGACAGTACTGCTAATATGGTTTAAAATATACCGTTGATGAAAGTACTGTTGATATCGTTTAAATATACCGATGGTGTCAGTGCTGTTAATATTGTTCAAAATATACCGATGATGACAATACTGTAAATATGGTTTAAAATATACCGCGGGTGACAGTGCTGTTAATGTGATTTAAAATATACCGTCGGTGACAGTACTGTTTATGTGGTTTAAAATATACTGTTGGTGACAGAACTGTTAATAGGTAATGAAATATACCGTTGGTGACAGTGCTATTAATATCGTTTAAAATACACAGTTCGTGACAATATTGTTAATATAGTTTAAAATAAACCATGGGTGACAGTGTTTTAATATCGTTTAAAATATACCGTTGGTGACAGTGCTGTTAATATGGTTTAAAATATACCGTTGGTAACAGTACTGTTAATATCGAGTAAAGTATACAGTTAATGACAGTAGTGTTGATATCATTTAAAATATACCGTTGGTGACAGTGCTGTTAATATCGTTTAAAATATACCGATATTAACACTAATGTTGATATCGTTTAAAATATATCGCCCGTGACAGTACTGTTAATATCATTTAAAATATAATGTTTCTAACAGTGTTGTTAATATGGTTAAAATATACCGTCGGTAACAGTGCTGTTATTATCGTTTAAAATATACCGTTTGTGACAGTGCTGTTGATATCGTTGAAAATATACCGTTGCTGACAGTGCTGTTAATATGGTTTAAAAAAAGCTTTGGTGTAAATACCGTTTCCATGAATTAAAATATACCTTAGGTGAGAATACTGTTTATGTGGTTTAAAATATACCGTTGGTGACAGTGCTCTTCATATCGTTTAAAATAAACCGTTGGTGAGTACTGATGATATGATTTACAATATACCGTTGGTGAGTACTGATAATATGGTTTAGAATATACCGTTGGTGAGTGCTGATAATATGGTTTGGAATATACCGTTGGTGACAGTGCTGTTGATATAATTGAAAATATATCATTTACAACACTGTTAATGTGGATTAAAATATACCATTGGCGACAGTCTTGTTAATATGGTTTAAAATATGCAGTTGGTTACAATACTTTTAATATGGTTTAAAATATACCGTTTGTGACAGTTTTGTTAATATCATTTAAATATACCGTTGGTGACAATACTTTAAATATGGTTTAAAAAATATAGAGTTGATGAAAATACTGTTAATATGGTTCTAAATATTCAGTTGTAGACAGTACTGTTAATATCGTTTAAAATATACTGATGGTAACACTAATGTTGATATCGTTTAAAATATATCGCCTGTGACAGTACTATTAATATTTTTCAAATATACTGTTCCTAACAGTGTTGTTAATATGTTTAAAATATACCGTTGCTGACAGTACTGCTAATATGATTTAAAATACACCGTTGGTGACAGTGCTGTTAATATCTTTTAAAATATACCGTTGGTGACAGTGCTGTTAATATCATTAAAAATATACCGTTGACAACAATACTGTTAATATGGTTAAAATATACCTTTGGTGACAGTACTGTTAATATCGTTTAAAATATAGAATTGGTGACAATATTGTTGATATGGTTTAAAATATACCGTTGGTGACAGTGTTTTAATATCGTTTAAAATATACCGTTGGTGACAGTACTGTTCATATGGTTTAAAATATAACGTTTGTAACGTTACTGTTAATGTCTTTTAAAATATACCGTTGGTCACAGTGCTGTTAATATCATTAAAAATATACCGTTGACAACAATACTGTTAATATGGTTAAAAATATACCTTTGGTGACAGTACTGTTAATATCGTTTAAAATATATCGCTGGTGACAGTCCTGGTTATATCGTTTAAAATATACCGTTGATGACAGTGCTGTTAATTTGGTTTAAAATATACCGTTGATGACAGTGCTGTTAATTTAGTTTAAAATATACCGTTGATGACAATGCTGTTAATTTGGTTTAAAATATACAGTTGGTTAGAATACTGTTAATATGTTTTAAAATATACCGTTCGTGAAAGTGTTGTTAATATCATTTAAATATACCGTTGGTGACACTACTTTTAATATAAGTTAAAATATAACGTTGGTGACAGTGCTGTTAATATGATTTAAAATATACCGTTTGTGAGAGTGCTGTTAATATGGTTTAAAATATACCGTTTGTGACAGTACTGTTAATATGGTTTAAAATATACCGTAGGTGACAGTGCTGTTAATATCGTTTAAAATATACCGTTGGTGACAGTACTGTTAATATGGTTTAATATCTACCGTTGGTGACAGTAATGTTAATATCGTATAAAGTATAAAGTTGAAGACAATACTGTTACTATGGTTTAAAATATTTTTCTGGTAACAGTACTGTTGATATCATTTAAAATATACCGTTGGTGACAGTGTTTTTAATTATGGTTTAAAATATACCGTTGGTGACAGTGTTGTTAATATGGTTTAAAATACACCGTTGGTGACAATACTGATAATATCGTTTAACATATACCGTTAGTCACAGTGCTGTTAATATCGTTAACATATACCGTTGATGACAGCACTGATATTATTGTTTAAAATATACCGTTGACAACAATTCTGTTAATATGGTTTAAAATATACTGTTAATGAGATTACTGTTAATATAGTTTAAAATATACCGGTGGTGACAATTTGTTAATATCGTTTAAAATATACCGTTTGTGTCAGTGTTCTTAAAATCATTCAAATATACGTAGGTGACATTACTTTTAATACAGTTTAAAATATACCATTGGTGACAGTGCTGTTAATATGATTTAAAATATACCGTTGGTGACAGTACTGTTAATATGGTTTAAAATATGTATAGTTGTTGAAAATACTGTTAATATGGTTCTAAATGTTCAGTTGTAGACAGTACTGTAAACATCGTTTAAAATATAGCGATGGTGACTCTAAAGTTGATATCGTTTAAAATTAATGGCCTGTGACAATACTGTTAATATCATTTAAAATATAATGGTGGAAACAGTGTTGTTAATATGGTTAAAATATACAGTCGCTGACTGTACTGTTAATATGGTTTAAAATATACCGTCGGTGACAGTAGTTTTAATATGGTTTAAAATATACCGATGGTGACAGTACTGTTCATATCGTTCAAAATATACCTCTGGTTACAGTAGTGTTAACATGGTTTAAAATAAACAATTCGTGACAATACCCATAATATGGTTTAAAGTATACCATTAGTGACATTACTGTTTAAATTGTTTAAAACATACCGTTGGTGATAGTGCTGTTAATATGGCTTAAAATATACCGTTGGTGACAGTACTGTTGATATCGTTTAAAATATACCGTTGGTGATAGTGCTGTTAATATCAATTAAAATATAGAGTTGGTGACAATATTGTTAATATCGTTTAAAATATACCGTTGGTGACAGTGTTTTAATATCGTTTAAAATATACCGTTGGTGATAGTACTGTTCATACGGCTTAATATCTAACGTTAGTAATGGTACTGTTAATATCGCGTAAAGTATACCGTTGGTGACAGTACTGTTGATATCGTTTAAAATATACCGTTGGTGACAGAGCAGTTAATGTGATTCAAAATATACCATTGGTTTCAACACTGTTTCTAGAGTTTAAAATATACCATTGGTGACAGAACTGGTAATATCGTTTAAAATACACCGTCGGTAACAGTACTATTGATATCGTTTAAAATATACAGTTGGTGACAATATTTTTCATATGTTTAAAATATACTGTTCGTGACAGTACGGTTAATGTGGTTTAAAATATACTGTCGGTGGCAGTACTGGTAATATTGTTTAAAATATACGGTTGGAGACAGTACTGTTAATATGGGTTAAAATATACCGTTGGTGATAATACTGTTCATATCGCTTAAAATATACCGCTGGTAACAGTAGTGTTAATAACGTTTAAAATATACCGTTGTTTACAATTGTGTTAATATCGTTTAAAATATTTTGCTGGTAACAATACTGTTGATATCCTTTAAAATATATTGTTGGTGACAGTGCTGTTGATATCGTTTAAAATACACCGTTGATGACAGTGCTGTTAATTTGGTTTAAAATATACAGTAGGTTAGAATACTGTTAATATGTTTTAAAATATAACGTTTGTGAAAGTGTTGTTAATATTATTAAAATATACCGTTAGTGACACTACTTTTAATATAAGTCTAAATATAACATTGGAACAGTGCTGTTAATATGGTTTAAAATAAAAGTTGGTTACAATACTATTAATATGGTTTTAAATATACCGTTGTAGACAGTACTGTTAATATCGTTTAAAATATACCGATGGTAACAGTACTGTTGTTATCGTTTAAAATATACCGTTGATGACAGTGCTATTAATATAGTTTAAAATATACCGTTGGTGACAGTACTGTTAATATCGTTCAAAATATACCTTGGTGACAGTAGTGTTAACATGGTTTAAAATAAACAATTCGTGACAATACCCATAATATGGTTTAAAATATACCATTGGTGACATTACTGTTTATATTGTTTTAAAATATACCGTTGGTGATAGTGCTGTTAATATGGTTTAAAATATACCGTTGGTGACAGTACTGTTGATATCGTTTAAAATATACCGTTGGTGATAGTGCTGTTAATATCGTTTAAAATATAGAATTGGTGACAATATTGTTAATATCGTTTAAAATATACCGTTGGTGACAGTGTTTTAATATCGTTTAAAATATACCGTTGGTGACAGTACTGTTCATACGGCTTAATATCTAACGTTAGTAATGGTACTGTTAATATCGCGTAAAGTATACCGTTGGTGACAGTACTGTTAATATCGTTTAAAATATACCGTTGGTGACAGAGCAGTTAATGTGATTTAAAATATACCATTGGTTTCAACACTGTTTCTAGAGTTTAAAATATACCATTGGTGACAGAACTGTTAATATCGTTTAAAATATACCGTCAGTAACAGTACTATTGATATCGTTTAAAATATACAGTTGGTGACAATATTGTTCATATGTTTAAAATATACTGTTCGTGACAGTACGGTTAATGTGGTTTAAAATATACTGTCGGTGGCAGTACTGGTAATATTGTTTAAAATATACGGTTGGTGACAGTACTGTTAATATGGGTTAAAATATACCGTTGGTGACAATACTGTTAATATCGCTTAAAATATACCGCTGGTAATAGTAGTGTTAATAACGTTTAAAATATACCGTTGATTACAATTCTGTTAATATCGTTTAAAAATATTTTGCTGGTAACAATACTGTTGATATCCTTTAAAATATATTGTTGGTGACAGTGCTGTTGATATCGTTTAAAATACACCGTTGATGACAGTGCTGTTAATTTGGTTTAAAATATACCGTTGGTGACAGTACTGTTAATATGGTTTAAAATATATAGAGTTGTTGAAAATACTGTTAATATGGTTCTAAATGTTCAGTTGTAGACAGTACTGTTAACATCGTTTAAAATATACCGATTGGTGACACTAATGTTGATATCGTTTAAAATTAATCGCCTGTGACAATACTGTTAATATCATTTAAAATATAATGGTGGAAACAGTGTTGTTAATATGGTTAAAATATACAGTCGCTGACAGTGCTGTTAATATGATTTAAAATATACCGTCGGTGACAGTAGTTTTAATATGGTTTAAAATACACCGTTGGTGACAGTACTGTTGATATCGTTTAAAATATACCGTTGGTGACAGTGCTATTAATATCGTTTAAAATATAGAGTTGGTGACAACACTGTTAATATGGTTTAAAATATATATTTGGTGACAGTACTGTTAATATCGTTTAAAATATGTCGTTGGTGACAGTACTGTTAATATCGTTTAAAATATGCCGTTGGTGACAGTGCTGTTGATATTGTTTAAAATATATCGCTGGTGATAGTAATGGTAATGTCGTTTAAAATATAACGTTGATGACAGTGCTGTGAATATGGTTTAAAATTTATCGTTGATGACAGCACTATTGATATCGTTTAAAACATATTGTCGATGCCAGTACTATTAATATGGTTTAAAATATACGGTTGGTGACAGTACTGTAAAATGGTTAAAATATACCGTTGGTGATAGTAGTGTTAATATCGTTTTAAATATACCGTTGTTGACAGTACTGTTAATATCGTTTAAAATATACCGTTGGTAACAATACTGTTAATATCGCGTAAAGTATATTGTTGATGACAATACTGTTGATATCGTTTAAAA
>NW_027467777.1:11482757-11562966 GCF_004210375.1 Tachypleus tridentatus | reverse complement strand
ATTCACACTTCCACAACTGTGTGTCATGATACAGGTTAAGTCTGGTCTCATTCATACTTCCACAACTGTGTGTCATGATACAGGTTAAGTCTGGTCTCATTCATACTTCCACAACTGTGTGTCATGATACAGGTTAAGTCTGGTCTCATTCATACTTCCACAACTTGTGTCATGATACAGGTTCATGATACTGGTCTGGTCTCATTCATACTTCCACAACTGTGTGTCATGATACAGGTTAAGTCTGGTCTCATTCATACTTCCACAACTGTGTGTCATGATACAGGTTAAGTCTGGTCTCATTCATACTTCCACAACTGTGTGTCATGATACAGGTTAAGTCTGGTCTCATTCATACTTCCACAACTGTGTGTCATGATACAGGTTAAGTCTGGTCTCATTCATACTTCCACAACTGTGTGTCATGATACAGGTTAAGTCTGGTCTCATTCACACTTCCACAACTGTGTGTCATGATACAGGTTAAGTCTGGTCTCATTCATACTTCCACAACTGTGTGTCATGATACAGGTTAAGTCTGGTCTCATTCATACTTCCACAACTGTGTGTCATGATACAGGTTAAGTCTGGTCTCATTCATACTTCCACAACTGTGTCATGATACAGGTTAAGTCTGGTCTCATTCATACTTCCACAACTGTGTGTCATGATACAGGTTAAGTCTGGTCTCATTCATACTTCCACAACTGTGTGTCATGATACAGGTTAAGTCTGGTCTCATTCATACTTCCACAACTGTGTGTCATGATACAGGTTACAGGTTAAGTCTGGTCTCATTCAACTTCCACAACTGTGTGTCATGATACAGGTTAAGGTCTCATTCATGGTCTCATTCATACTTCCACAACTGTGTGTCATGATACAGGTTAAGTCTGGTCTCATTCATACTTCCACAACTGTGTGTCATGATACAGGTTAAGTCTGGTCTCATTCATACTTCCACAACTGTGTGTCATGATACAGGTTAAGTCTGGTCTCATTCATACTTCCACAACTGTGTGTCATGATACAGGTTAAGTCTGGTCTCATTCATACTTCCACAACTGTGTGTCATGATACAGGTTAAGTCTGGTCTCATTCACACTTCCACAACTGTGTGTCATGATACAGGTTAAGTCTGGTCTCATTCATACTTCCACAACTGTGTGTCATGATACAGGTTAAGTCTGGTCTCATTCATACTTCCACAACTGTGTGTCATGATACAGGTTAAGTCTGGTCTCATTCATACTTCCACAACTGTGTGTCATGATACAGGTTAAGTCTGGTCTCATTCATACTTCCACAACTGTGTGTCATGATACAGGTTAAGTCTGGTCTCATTCATACTTCCACAACTGTGTGTCATGATACAGGTTAAGTCTGGTCTCATTCATACTTCCACAACTGTGTGTCATGATACAGGTTAAGTCTGGTCTCATTCATACTTCCACAACTGTGTGTCATGATACAGGTTAAGTCTGGTCTCATTCATACTTCCACAACTGTGTGTCATGATACAGGTTAAGTCTGGTCTCATTCATACTTCCACAACTGTGTGTCATGATACAGGTTAAGTCTGGTCTCATTCATACTTCCACAACTGTGTGTCATGATACAGGTTAAGTCTGGTCTCATTCATACTTCCACAACTGTGTGTCATGATACAGGTTAAGTCTGGTCTCATTCATACTTCCACAACTGTGTCATGATACAGGTTAAGTCTGGTCTCATTCATACTTCCACAACTGTGTCATGATACAGGTTAAGTCTGGTCTCATTCATACTTCCACAACTGTGTGTCATGATACAGGTTAAGTCTGGTCTCATTCATACTTCCACAACTGTGTGTCATGATACAGGTTAAGTCTGGTCTCATTCATACTTCCACAACTGTGTGTCATGATACAGGTTAAGTCTGGTCTCATTCATACTTCCACAACTGTGTGTCATGATACAAGGTTAAGTCTGGTCTCATTCATACTTCCACAACTGTGTGTCATGATACAGGTTAAGTCTGGTCTCATTCATACTTCCACAACTGTGTGTCATGATACAGGTTAAGTCTGGTCTCATTCATACTTCCACAACTGTGTGTCATGATACAGGTTAAGTCTGGTCTCATTCATACTTCCACAACTGTGTGTCATGATACAGGTTAAGTCTGGTCTCATTCATACTTCCACAACTGTGTGTCATGATACAGGTTAAGTCTGGTCTCATTCATACTTCCACAACTGTGTGTCATGATACAGGTTAAGTCTGGTCTCATTCATACTTCCACAACTGTGTGTCATGATACAGGTTAAGTCTGGTCTCATTCATACTTCCACAACTGTGTGTCATGATACAGGTTAAGTCTGGTCTCATTCATACTTCCACAACTGTGTGTCATGATACAGGTTAAGTCTGGTCTCATTCATACTTCCACAACTGTGTGTCATGATACAGGTTAAGTCTGGTCTCATTCATACTTCCACAACTGTGTGTCATGATACAGGTTAAGTCTGGTCTCATTCATACTTCCACAACTGTGTGTCATGATACAGGTTAAGTCTGGTCTCATTCATACTTCCACAACTGTGTGTCATGATACAGGTTAAGTCTGGTCTCATTCATACTTCCACAACTGTGTGTCATGATACAGGTTAAGTCTGGTCTCATTCATACTTCCACAACTGTGTGTCATGATACAGGTTAAGTCTGGTCTCATTCATACTTCCACAACTGTGTGTCATGATACAGGTTAAGTCTGGTCTCATTCACACTTCCACAACTGTGTGTCATGATACAGGTTAAGTCTGGTCTCATTCATACTTCCACAACTGTGTGTCATGATACAGGTTAAGTCTGGTCTCATTCATACTTCCACAACTGTGTGTCATGATACAGGTTAAGTCTGGTCTCATTCATACTTCCACAACTGTGTGTCATGATACAGGTTAAGTCTGGTCTCATTCATACTTCCACAACTGTGTGTCATGATACAGGTTAAGTCTGGTCTCATTCATACTTCCACAACTGTGTGTCATGATACAGGTTAAGTCTGGTCTCATTCACACTTCCACAACTGTGTGTCATGATACAGGTTAAGTCTGGTCTCATTCATACTTCCACAACTGTGTGTCATGATACAGGTTAAGTCTGGTCTCATTCATACTTCCACAACTGTGTGTCATGATACAGGTTAAGTCTGGTCTCATTCATACTTCCACAACTGTGTGTCATGATACAGGTTAAGTCTGGTCTCATTCATACTTCCACAACTGTGTGTCATGATACAGGTTAAGTCTGGTCTCATTCATACTTCCACAACTGTGTGTCATGATACAGGTTAAGTCTGGTCTCATTCATACTTCCACAACTGTGTGTCATGATACAGGTTAAGTCTGGTCTCATTCATACTTCCACAACTGTGTGTCATGATACAGGTTAAGTCTGGTCTCATTCATACTTCCACAACTGTGTGTCATGATACAGGTTAAGTCTGGTCTCATTCATACTTCCACAACTGTGTGTCATGATACAGGTTAAGTCTGGTCTCATTCATACTTCCACAACTGTGTGTCATGATACAGGTTAAGTCTGGTCTCATTCATACTTCCACAACTGTGTGTCATGATACAGGTTAAGTCTGGTCTCATTCATACTTCCACAACTGTGTGTCATGATACAGGTTAAGTCTGGTCTCATTCATACTTCCACAACTGTGTGTCATGATACAGGTTAAGTCTGGTCTCATTCATACTTCCACAACTGTGTGTCATGATACAGGTTAAGTCTGGTCTCATTCATACTTCCACAACTGTGTGTCATGATACAGGTTAAGTCTGGTCTCATTCATACTTCCACAACTGTGTGTCATGATACAGGTTAAGTCTGGTCTCATTCATACTTCCACAACTGTGTGTCATGATACAGGTTAAGTCTGGTCTCATTCATACTTCCACAACTGTGTCATGATACAGGTTAAGTCTGGTCTCATTCATACTTCCACAACTGTGTGTCATGATACAGGTTAAGTCTGGTCTCATTCATACTTCCACAACTGTGTGTCATGATACAGGTTAAGTCTGGTCTCATTCATACTTCCACAACTGTGTGTCATGATACAGGTTAAGTCTGGTCTCATTCATACTTCCACAACTGTGTGTCATGATACAGGTTAAGTCTGGTCTCATTCATACTTCCACAACTGTGTGTCATGATACAGGTTAAGTCTGGTCTCATTCATACTTCCACAACTGTGTGTCATGATACAGGTTAAGTCTGGTCTCATTCATACTTCCACAACTGTGTGTCATGATACAGGTTAAGTCTGGTCTCATTCATACTTCCACAACTGTGTCATGATACAGGTTAAGTCTGGTCTCATTCATACTTCCACAACTGTGTGTCATGATACAGGTTAAGTCTGGTCTCATTCATACTTCCACAACTGTGTGTCATGATACAGGTTAAGTCTGGTCTCATTCATACTTCCACAACTGTGTCATGTACAGGTTAAGTCTGGTCTCATTACAGGTTAAGTCTGGTCTCATTCATACTTCCACAACTGTGTGTCATGATACAGGTTAAGTCTGGTCTCATTCATACTTCCACAACTGTGTCATGATACAGGTTAAGTCTGGTCTCATTCATACTTCCACAACTGTGTGTCATGATACAGGTTAAGTCTGGTCTCATTCATACTTCCACAACTGTGTGTCATGATACAGGTTAAGTCTGGTCTCATTCATACTTCCACAACTGTGTGTCATGATACAGGTTAAGTCTGGTCTCATTCATACTTCCACAACTGTGTGTCATGATACAGGTTAAGTCTGGTCTCATTCATACTTCCACAACTGTGTGTCATGATACAGGTTAAGTCTGGTCTCATTCATACTTCCACAACTGTGTGTCATGATACAGGTTAAGTCTGGTCTCATTCATACTTCCACAACTGTGTGTCATGATACAGGTTAAGTCTGGTCTCATTCATACTTCCACAACTGTGTGTCATGATACAGGTTAAGTCTGGTCTCATTCATACTTCCACAACTGTGTGTCATGATACAGGTTAAGTCTGGTCTCATTCATACTTCCACAACTGTGTGTCATGATACAGGTTAAGTCTGGTCTCATTCATACTTCCACAACTGTGTGTCATGATACAGGTTAAGTCTGGTCTCATTCATACTTCCACAACTGTGTGTCATGATACAGGTTAAGTCTGGTCTCATTCATACTTCCACAACTGTGTGTCATGATACAGGTTAAGTCTGGTCTCATTCATACTTCCACAACTGTGTGTCATGATACAGGTTAAGTCTGGTCTCATTCATACTTCCACAACTGTGTGTCATGATACAGGTTAAGTCTGGTCTCATTCATACTTCCACAACTGTGTGTCATGATACAGGTTAAGTCTGGTCTCATTCATACTTCCACAACTGTGTGTCATGATACAGGTTAAGTCTGGTCTCATTCATACTTCCACAACTGTGTGTCATGATACAGGTTAAGTCTGGTCTCATTCATACTTCCACAACTGTGTGTCATGATACAGGTTAAGTCTGGTCTCATTCATACTTCCACAACTGTGTGTCATGATACAGGTTAAGTCTGGTCTCATTCACACTTCCACAACTGTGTGTCATGATACAGGTTAAGTCTGGTCTCATTCATACTTCCACAACTGTGTGTCATGATACAGGTTAAGTCTGGTCTCATTCATACTTCCACAACTGTGTGTCATGATACAGGTTAAGTCTGGTCTCATTCATACTTCCACAACTGTGTGTCATGATACAGGTTAAGTCTGGTCTCATTCATACTTCCACAACTGTGTGTCATGATACAGGTTAAGTCTGGTCTCATTCATACTTCCACAACTGTGTGTCATGATACAGGTTAAGTCTGGTCTCATTCACACTTCCACAACTGTGTGTCATGATACAGGTTAAGTCTGGTCTCATTCATACTTCCACAACTGTGTGTCATGATACAGGTTAAGTCTGGTCTCATTCATACTTCCACAACTGTGTCATGTGTCATGATACAGGTTAAGTCTGGTCTCATTCATACTTCCACAACTGTGTGTCATGATACAGGTTAAGTCTGGTCTCATTCATACTTCCACAACTGTGTGTCATGATACAGGTTAAGTCTGGTCTCATTCATACTTCCACAACTGTGTGTCATGATACAGGTTAAGTCTGGTCTCATTCATACTTCCACAACTGTGTGTCATGATACAGGTTAAGTCTGGTCTCATTCATACTTCCACAACTGTGTGTCATGATACAGGTTAAGTCTGGTCTCATTCATACTTCCACAACTGTGTCATGATACAGGTTAAGTCTGGTCTCATTCATACTTCCACAACTGTGTGTCATGATACAGGTTAAGTCTGGTCTCATTCATACTTCCACAACTGTGTGTCATGATACAGGTTAAGTCTGGTCTCATTCATACTTCCACAACTGTGTGTCATGATACAGGTTAAGTCTGGTCTCATTCATACTTCCACAACTGTGTGTCATGATACAGGTTAAGTCTGGTCTCATTCATACTTCCACAACTGTGTGTCATGATACAGGTTAAGTCTGGTCTCATTCATACTTCCACAACTGTGTGTCATGATACAGGTTAAGTCTGGTCTCATTCATACTTCCACAACTGTGTGTCATGATACAGGTTAAGTCTGGTCTCATTCATACTTCCACAACTGTGTGTCATGATACAGGTTAAGTCTGGTCTCATTCATACTTCCACAACTGTGTGTCATGATACAGGTTAAGTCTGGTCTCATTCATACTTCCACAACTGTGTGTCATGATACAGGTTAAGTCTGGTCTCATTCATACTTCCACAACTGTGTCATGATACAGGTTAAGTCTGGTCTCATTCATACTTCCACAACTGTGTCATGATACAGGTTAAGTCTGGTCTCATTCATACTTCCACAACTGTGTGTCATGATACAGGTTAAGTCTGGTCTCATTCATACTTCCACAACTGTGTGTCATGATACAGGTTAAGTCTGGTCTCATTCATACTTCCACAACTGTGTGTCATGATACAGGTTAAGTCTGGTCTCATTCATACTTCCACAACTGTGTGTCATGATACAGGTTAAGTCTGGTCTCATTCATACTTCCACAACTGTGTGTCATGATACAGGTTAAGTCTGGTCTCATTCATACTTCCACAACTGTGTGTCATGATACAGGTTAAGTCTGGTCTCATTCATACTTCCACAACTGTGTGTCATGATACAGGTTAAGTCTGGTCTCATTCATACTTCCACAACTGTGTCATGATACAGGTTAAGTCTGGTCTCATTCATACTTCCACAACTATGTGTCATGATATAGGTTAAGTCTGGTCTCATTCATACTTCCACAACTGTGTGTCATGATACAGGTTAAGTCTGGTCTCATTCATACTTCCACAACTGTGTGTCATGATACAGGTTAAGTCTGGTCTCATTCATACTTCCACAACTGTGTGTCATGATACAGGTTAAGTCTGGTCTCATTCATACTTCCACAACTGTGTGTCATGATACAGGTTAAGTCTGGTCTCATTCATACTTCCACAACTGTGTGTCATGATACAGGTTAAGTCTGGTCTCATTCATACTTCCACAACTGTGTGTCATGATACAGGTTAAGTCTGGTCTCATTCATACTTCCACAACTGTGTGTCATGATACAGGTTAAGTCTGGTCTCATTCATACTTCCACAACTGTGTGTCATGATACAGGTTAAGTCTGGTCTCATTCATACTTCCACAACTGTGTGTCATGATACAGGTTAAGTCTGGTCTCATTCATACTTCCACAACTGTGTGTCATGATACAGGTTAAGTCTGGTCTCATTCATACTTCCACAACTGTGTGTCATGATACAGGTTAAGTCTGGTCTCATTCATACTTCCACAACTGTGTGTCATGATACAGGTTAAGTCTGGTCTCATTCATACTTCCACAACTGTGTGTCATGATACAGGTTAAGTCTGGTCTCATTGGTCTCATTCATACTTCCACAACTGTGTGTCATGATACAGGTTAAGTCTGGTCTCATTCATACTTCCACAACTGTGTGTCATGATACAGGTTAAGTCTGGTCTCATTCATACTTCCACAACTGTGTGTCATGATACAGGTTAAGTCTGGTCTCATTCATACTTCCACAACTGTGTGTCATGATACAGGTTAAGTCTGGTCTCATTCATACTTCCACAACTGTGTGTCATGATACAGGTTAAGTCTGGTCTCATTCATACTTCCACAACTGTGTGTCATGATACAGGTTAAGTCTGGTCTCATTCATACTTCCACAACTGTGTGTCATGATACAGGTTAAGTCTGGTCTCATTCATACTTCCACAACTGTGTGTCATGATACAGGTTAAGTCTGGTCTCATTCATACTTCCACAACTGTGTGTCATGATACAGGTTAAGTCTGGTCTCATTCATACTTCCACAACTGTGTGTCATGATACAGGTTAAGTCTGGTCTCATTCATACTTCCACAACTGTGTGTCATGATACAGGTTAAGTCTGGTCTCATTCATACTTCCACAACTGTGTGTCATGATACAGGTTAAGTCTGGTCTCATTCATACTTCCACAACTGTGTGTCATGATACAGGTTAAGTCTGGTCTCATTCATACTTCCACAACTGTGTGTCATGATACAGGTTAAGTCTGGTCTCATTCATACTTCCACAACTGTGTGTCATGATACAGGTTAAGTCTGGTCTCATTCATACTTCCACAACTGTGTGTCATGATACAGGTTAAGTCTGGTCTCATTCATACTTCCACAACTGTGTGTCATGATACAGGTTAAGTCTGGTCTCATTCATACTTCCACAACTGTGTGTCATGATACAGGTTAAGTCTGGTCTGATACAGGTTAAGTCTGGTCTCATCTCATACTTCCACAACTGTGTGTCATGATACAGGTTAAGTCTGGTCTCATTCATACTTCCACAACTGTGTGTCATGATACAGGTTAAGTCTGGTCTCATTCATACTTCCACAACTGTGTGTCATGATACAGGTTAAGTCTGGTCTCATTCATACTTCCACAACTGTGTGTCATGATACAGGTTAAGTCTGGTCTCATTCATACTTCCACAACTGTGTGTCATGATACAGGTTAAGTCTGGTCTCATTCATACTTCCACAACTGTGTGTCATGATACAGGTTAAGTCTGGTCTCATTCATACTTCCACAACTGTGTGTCATGATACAGGTTAAGTCTGGTCTCATTCATACTTCCACAACTGTGTGTCATGATACAGGTTAAGTCTGGTCTCATTCATACTTCCACAACTGTGTGTCATGATACAGGTTAAGTCTGGTCTCATTCATACTTCCACAACTGTGTGTCATGATACAGGTTAAGTCTGGTCTCATTCATACTTCCACAACTGTGTGTCATGATACAGGTTAAGTCTGGTCTCATTCATACTTCCACAACTGTGTGTCATGATACAGGTTAAGTCTGGTCTCATTCATACTTCCACAACTGTGTGTCATGATACAGGTTAAGTCTGGTCTCATTCACACTTCCACAACTGTGTGTCATGATACAGGTTAAGTCTGGTCTCATTCATACTTCCACAACTGTGTGTCATGATACAGGTTAAGTCTGGTCTCATTCATACTTCCACAACTGTGTGTCATGATACAGGTTAAGTCTGGTCTCATTCATACTTCCACAACTGTGTGTCATGATACAGGTTAAGTCTGGTCTCATTCATACTTCCACAACTGTGTGTCATGATACAGGTTAAGTCTGGTCTCATTCATACTTCCACAACTGTGTGTCATGATACAGGTTAAGTCTGGTCTCATTCATACTTCCACAACTGTGTGTCATGATACAGGTTAAGTCTGGTCTCATTCATACTTCCACAACTGTGTGTCATGATACAGGTTAAGTCTGGTCTCATTCATACTTCCACAACTGTGTGTCATGATACAGGTTAAGTCTGGTCTCATTCATACTTCCACAACTGTGTGTCATGATACAGGTTAAGTCTGGTCTCATTCATACTTCCACAACTGTGTGTCATGATACAGGTTAAGTCTGGTCTCATTCATACTTCCACAACTGTGTCATGATACAGGTTAAGTCTGGTCTCATTCATACTTCCACAACTGTGTGTCATGATACAGGTTAAGTCTGGTCTCATTCATACTTCCACAACTGTGTGTCATGATACAGGTTAAGTCTGGTCTCATTCATACTTCCACAACTGTGTGTCATGATACAGGTTAAGTCTGGTCTCATTCATACTTCCACAACTGTGTGTCATGATACAGGTTAAGTCTGGTCTCATTCATACTTCCACAACTGTGTCATGATACAGGTTAAGTCTGGTCTCATTCATACTTCCACAACTGTGTGTCATGATACAGGTTAAGTCTGGTCTCATTCATACTTCCACAACTGTGTGTCATGATACAGGTTAAGTCTGGTCTCATTCATACTTCCACAACTGTGTGTCATGATACAGGTTAAGTCTGGTCTCATTCATACTTCCACAACTGTGTGTCATGATACAGGTTAAGTCTGGTCTCATTCATACTTCCACAACTGTGTGTCATGATACAGGTTAAGTCTGGTCTCATTCATACTTCCACAACTGTGTGTCATGATACAGGTTAAGTCTGGTCTCATTCATACTTCCACAACTGTGTGTCATGATACAGGTTAAGTCTGGTCTCATTCATACTTCCACAACTGTGTGTCATGATACAGGTTAAGTCTGGTCTCATTCATACTTCCACAACTGTGTGTCATGATACAGGTTAAGTCTGGTCTCATTCATACTTCCACAACTGTGTGTCATGATACAGGTTAAGTCTGGTCTCATTCATACTTCCACAACTGTGTGTCATGATACAGGTTAAGTCTGGTCTCATTCATACTTCCACAACTGTGTGTCATGATACAGGTTAAGTCTGGTCTCATTCATACTTCCACAACTGTGTGTCATGATACAGGTTAAGTCTGGTCTCATTCATACTTCCACAACTGTGTGTCATGATACAGGTTAAGTCTGGTCTCATTCATACTTCCACAACTGTGTGTCATGATACAGGTTAAGTCTGGTCTCATTCATACTTCCACAACTGTGTGTCATGATACAGGTTAAGTCTGGTCTCATTCATACTTCCACAACTGTGTGTCATGATACAGGTTAAGTCTGGTCTCATTCATACTTCCACAACTGTGTGTCATGATACAGGTTAAGTCTGGTCTCATTCATACTTCCACAACTGTGTGTCATGATACAGGTTAAGTCTGGTCTCATTCATACTTCCACAACTGTGTGTCATGATACAGGTTAAGTCTGGTCTCATTCATACTTCCACAACTGTGTGTCATGATACAGGTTAAGTCTGGTCTCATTCATACTTCCACAACTGTGTGTCATGATACAGGTTAAGTCTGGTCTCATTCATACTTCCACAACTGTGTCATGATACAGGTTAAGTCTGGTCTCATTCATACTTCCACAACTGTGTGTCATGATACAGGTTAAGTCTGGTCTCATTCATACTTCCACAACTGTGTGTCATGATACAGGTTAAGTCTGGTCTCATTCATACTTCCACAACTGTGTGTCATGATACAGGTTAAGTCTGGTCTCATTCATACTTCCACAACTGTGTGTCATGATACAGGTTAAGTCTGGTCTCATTCATACTTCCACAACTGTGTGTCATGATACAGGTTAAGTCTGGTCTCATTCATACTTCCACAACTGTGTGTCATGATACAGGTTAAGTCTGGTCTCATTCATACTTCCACAACTGTGTGTCATGATACAGGTTAAGTCTGGTCTCATTCATACTTCCACAACTGTGTGTCATGATACAGGTTAAGTCTGGTCTCATTCATACTTCCACAACTGTGTGTCATGATACAGGTTAAGTCTGGTCTCATTCATACTTCCACAACTGTGTGTCATGATACAGGTTAAGTCTGGTCTCATTCATACTTCCACAACTGTGTGTCATGATACAGGTTAAGTCTGGTCTCATTCATACTTCCACAACTGTGTGTCATGATACAGGTTAAGTCTGGTCTCATTCATACTTCCACAACTGTGTGTCATGATACAGGTTAAGTCTGGTCTCATTCATACTTCCACAACTGTGTCATGATACAGGTTAAGTCTGGTCTCATTCATACTTCCACAACTGTGTGTCATGATACAGGTTAAGTCTGGTCTCATTCATACTTCCACAACTGTGTGTCATGATACAGGTTAAGTCTGGTCTCATTCATACTTCCACAACTGTGTGTCATGATACAGGTTAAGTCTGGTCTCATTCATACTTCCACAACTGTGTGTCATGATACAGGTTAAGTCTGGTCTCATTCATACTTCCACAACTGTGTGTCATGATACAGGTTAAGTCTGGTCTCATTCATACTTCCACAACTGTGTGTCATGATACAGGTTAAGTCTGGTCTCATTCATACTTCCACAACTGTGTGTCATGATACAGGTTAAGTCTGGTCTCATTCATACTTCCACAACTGTGTGTCATGATACAGGTTAAGTCTGGTCTCATTCATACTTCCACAACTGTGTGTCATGATACAGGTTAAGTCTGGTCTCATTCATACTTCCACAACTGTGTGTCATGATACAGGTTAAGTCTGGTCTCATTCATACTTCCACAACTGTGTGTCATGATACAGGTTAAGTCTGGTCTCATTCATACTTCCACAACTGTGTGTCATGATACAGGTTAAGTCTGGTCTCATTCATACTTCCACAACTGTGTGTCATGATACAGGTTAAGTCTGGTCTCATTCATACTTCCACAACTGTGTGTCATGATACAGGTTAAGTCTGGTCTCATTCATACTTCCACAACTGTGTGTCATGATACAGGTTAAGTCTGGTCTCATTCATACTTCCACAACTGTGTGTCATGATACAGGTTAAGTCTGGTCTCATTCATACTTCCACAACTGTGTGTCATGATACAGGTTAAGTCTGGTCTCATTCATACTTCCACAACTGTGTGTCATGATACAGGTTAAGTCTGGTCTCATTCATACTTCCACAACTGTGTGTCATGATACAGGTTAAGTCTGGTCTCATTCATACTTCCACAACTGTGTGTCATGATACAGGTTAAGTCTGGTCTCATTCATACTTCCACAACTGTGTGTCATGATACAGGTTAAGTCTGGTCTCATTCATACTTCCACAACTGTGTGTCATGATACAGGTTAAGTCTGGTCTCATTCATACTTCCACAACTGTGTCATGATACAGGTTAAGTCTGGTCTCATTCATACTTCCACAACTGTGTGTCATGATACAGGTTAAGTCTGGTCTCATTCATACTTCCACAACTGTGTGTCATGATACAGGTTAAGTCTGGTCTCATTCATACTTCCACAACATGATACAGGTTGTGTCATGATACAGGTTAAGTCTGGTCTCATTCATACTTCCACAACTGTGTGTCATGATACAGGTTAAGTCTGGTCTCATTCATACTTCCACAACTGTGTGTCATGATACAGGTTAAGTCTGGTCTCATTCATACTTCCACAACTGTGTGTCATGATACAGGTTAAGTCTGGTCTCATTCATACTTCCACAACTGTGTGTCATGATACAGGTTAAGTCTGGTCTCATTCATACTTCCACAACTGTGTGTCATGATACAGGTTAAGTCTGGTCTCATTCATACTTCCACAACTGTGTGTCATGATACAGGTTAAGTCTGGTCTCATTCATACTTCCACAACTGTGTGTCATGATACAGGTTAAGTCTGGTCTCATTCATACTTCCACAACTGTGTGTCATGATACAGGTTAAGTCTGGTCTCATTCATACTTCCACAACTGTGTGTCATGATACAGGTTAAGTCTGGTCTCATTCATACTTCCACAACTGTGTGTCATGATACAGGTTAAGTCTGGTCTCATTCATACTTCCACAACTGTGTGTCATGATACAGGTTAAGTCTGGTCTCATTCATACTTCCACAACTGTGTGTCATGATACAGGTTAAGTCTGGTCTCATTCATACTTCCACAACTGTGTGTCATGATACAGGTTAAGTCTGGTCTCATTCATACTTCCACAACTGTGTGTCATGATACAGGTTAAGTCTGGTCTCATTCATACTTCCACAACTGTGTCATGATACAGGTTAAGTCTGGTCTCATTCATACTTCCACAACTGTGTGTCATGATACAGGTTAAGTCTGGTCTCATTCATACTTCCACAACTGTGTGTCATGATACAGGTTAAGTCTGGTCTCATTCATACTTCCACAACTGTGTGTCATGATACAGGTTAAGTCTGGTCTCATTCATACTTCCACAACTGTGTGTCATGATACAGGTTAAGTCTGGTCTCATTCATACTTCCACAACTGTGTGTCATGATACAGGTTAAGTCTGGTCTCATTCGTACTTCCACAACTGTGTAATGATACAGGTTAAGTCTGGTCTCATTCATACTTCCACAACTGTGTGTCATGATACAGGTTAAGTCTGGTCTCATTCATACTTCCACAACTGTGTGTCATGATACAGGTTAAGTCTGGTCTCATTCATACTTCCACAACTGTGTGTCATGATACAGGTTAAGTCTGGTCTCATTCATACTTCCACAACTGTGTGTCATGATACAGGTTAAGTCTGGTCTCATTCATACTTCCACAACTGTGTGTCATGATACAGGTTAAGTCTGGTCTCATTCATACTTCCACAACTGTGTGTCATGATACAGGTTAAGTCTGGTCTCATTCATACTTCCACAACTGTGTGTCATGATACAGGTTAAGTCTGGTCTCATTCATACTTCCACAACTGTGTGTCATGATACAGGTTAAGTCTGGTCTCATTCATACTTCCACAACTGTGTGTCATGATACAGGTTAAGTCTGGTCTCATTCATACTTCCACAACTGTGTGTCATGATACAGGTTAAGTCTGGTCTCATTCATACTTCCACAACTGTGTGTCATGATACAGGTTAAGTCTGGTCTCATTCATACTTCCACAACTGTGTGTCATGATACAGGTTAAGTCTGGTCTCATTCATACTTCCACAACTGTGTGTCATGATACAGGTTAAGTCTGGTCTCATTCATACTTCCACAACTGTGTGTCATGATACAGGTTAAGTCTGGTCTCATTCATACTTCCACAACTGTGTGTCATGATACAGGTTAAGTCTGGTCTCATTCATACTTCCACAACTGTGTGTCATGATACAGGTTAAGTCTGGTCTCATTCATACTTCCACAACTGTGTGTCATGATACAGGTTAAGTCTGGTCTCATTCATACTTCCACAACTGTGTGTCATGATACAGGTTAAGTCTGGTCTCATTCATACTTCCACAACTGTGTGTCATGATACAGGTTAAGTCTGGTCTCATTCATACTTCCACAACTGTGTGTCATGATACAGGTTAAGTCTGGTCTCATTCATACTTCCACAACTGTGTGTCATGATACAGGTTAAGTCTGGTCTCATTCACACTTCCACAACTGTGTGTCATGATACAGGTTAAGTCTGGTCTCATTCATACTTCCACAACTGTGTGTCATGATACAGGTTAAGTCTGGTCTCATTCATACTTCCACAACTGTGTGTCATGATACAGGTTAAGTCTGGTCTCATTCATACTTCCACAACTGTGTGTCATGATACAGGTTAAGTCTGGTCTCATTCATACTTCCACAACTGTGTGTCATGATACAGGTTAAGTCTGGTCTCATTCATACTTCCACAACTGTGTGTCATGATACAGGTTAAGTCTGGTCTCATTCATACTTCCACAACTGTGTGTCATGATACAGGTTAAGTCTGGTCTCATTCATACTTCCACAACTGTGTGTCATGATACAGGTTAAGTCTGGTCTCATTCATACTTCCACAACTGTGTGTCATGATACAGGTTAAGTCTGGTCTCATTCATACTTCCACAACTGTGTGTCATGATACAGGTTAAGTCTGGTCTCATTCATACTTCCACAACTGTGTGTCATGATACAGGTTAAGTCTGGTCTCATTCATACTTCCACAACTGTGTGTCATGATACAGGTTAAGTCTGGTCTCATTCATACTTCCACAACTGTGTGTCATGATACAGGTTAAGTCTGGTCTCATTCATACTTCCACAACTGTGTGTCATGATACAGGTTAAGTCTGGTCTCATTCATACTTCCACAACTGTGTGTCATGATACAGGTTAAGTCTGGTCTCATTCATACTTCCACAACTGTGTGTCATGATACAGGTTAAGTCTGGTCTCATTCATACTTCCACAACTGTGTGTCATGATACAGGTTAAGTCTGGTCTCATTCATACTTCCACAACTGTGTGTCATGATACAGGTTAAGTCTGGTCTCATTCATACTTCCACAACTGTGTGTCATGATACAGGTTAAGTCTGGTCTCATTCATACTTCCACAACTGTGTGTCATGATACAGGTTAAGTCTGGTCTCATTCATACTTCCACAACTGTGTGTCATGATACAGGTTAAGTCTGGTCTCATTCATACTTCCACAACTGTGTGTCATGATACAGGTTAAGTCTGGTCTCATTCATACTTCCACAACTGTGTGTCATGATACAGGTTAAGTCTGGTCTCATTCATACTTCCACAACTGTGTGTCATGATACAGGTTAAGTCTGGTCTCATTCATACTTCCACAACTGTGTGTCATGATACAGGTTAAGTCTGGTCTCATTCATACTTCCACAACTGTGTGTCATGATACAGGTTAAGTCTGGTCTCATTCATACTTCCACAACTGTGTGTCATGATACAGGTTAAGTCTGGTCTCATTCATACTTCCACAACTGTGTGTCATGATACAGGTTAAGTCTGGTCTCATTCATACTTCCACAACTGTGTGTCATGATACAGGTTAAGTCTGGTCTCATTCATACTTCCACAACTGTGTGTCATGATACAGGTTAAGTCTGGTCTCATTCATACTTCCACAACTGTGTGTCATGATACAGGTTAAGTCTGGTCTCATTCATACTTCCACAACTGTGTGTCATGATACAGGTTAAGTCTGGTCTCATTCATACTTCCACAACTGTGTGTCATGATACAGGTTAAGTCTGGTCTCATTCATACTTCCACAACTGTGTGTCATGATACAGGTTAAGTCTGGTCTCATTCATACTTCCACAACTGTGTGTCATGATACAGGTTAAGTCTGGTCTCATTCACTTCCACAACTGTGTGTCATGATACAGGTTAAGTCTGGTCTCATTCATACTTCCACAACTGTGTGTCATGATACAGGTTAAGTCTGGTCTCATTCATACTTCCACAACTGTGTGTCATGATACAGGTTAAGTCTGGTCTCATTCATACTTCCACAACTGTGTGTCATGATACAGGTTAAGTCTGGTCTCATTCATACTTCCACACAACTAAGTGTGTCATGATACAGGTTAAGTCTGGTCTCATTCATACTTCCACAACTGTGTGTCATGATACAGGTTAAGTCTGGTCTCATTCATACTTCCACAACTGTGTGTCATGATACAGGTTAAGTCTGGTCTCATTCATACTTCCACAACTGTGTGTCATGATACAGGTTAAGTCTGGTCTCATTCATACTTCCACAACTGTGTGTCATGATACAGGTTAAGTCTGGTCTCATTCATACTTCCACAACTGTGTGTCATGATACAGGTTAAGTCTGGTCTCATTCATACTTCCACAACTGTGTGTCATGATACAGGTTAAGTCTGGTCTCATTCATACTTCCACAACTGTGTGTCATGATACAGGTTAAGTCTGGTCTCATTCATACTTCCACAACTGTGTGTCATGATACAGGTTAAGTCTGGTCTCATTCATACTTCCACAACTGTGTGTCATGATACAGGTTAAGTCTGGTCTCATTCATACTTCCACAACTGTGTGTCATGATACAGGTTAAGTCTGGTCTCATTCATACTTCCACAACTGTGTGTCATGATACAGGTTAAGTCTGGTCTCATTCATACTTCCACAACTGTGTGTCATGATACAGGTTAAGTCTGGTCTCATTCATACTTCCACAACTGTGTGTCATGATACAGGTTAAGTCTGGTCTCATTCATACTTCCACAACTGTGTGTCATGATACAGGTTAAGTCTGGTCTCATTCATACTTCCACAACTGTGTGTCATGATACAGGTTAAGTCTGGTCTCATTCATACTTCCACAACTGTGTGTCATGATACAGGTTAAGTCTGGTCTCATTCATACTTCCACAACTGTGTGTCATGATACAGGTTAAGTCTGGTCTCATTCATACTTCCACAACTGTGTGTCATGATACAGGTTAAGTCTGGTCTCATTCATACTTCCACAACTGTGTGTCATGATACAGGTTAAGTCTGGTCTCATTCATACTTCCACAACTGTGTGTCATGATACAGGTTAAGTCTGGTCTCATTCATACTTCCACAACTGTGTGTCATGATACAGGTTAAGTCTGGTCTCATTCACACTTCCACAACTGTGTGTCATGATACAGGTTAAGTCTGGTCTCATTCATACTTCCACAACTGTGTGTCATGATACAGGTTAAGTCTGGTCTCATTCATACTTCCACAACTGTGTGTCATGATACAGGTTAAGTCTGGTCTCATTCATACTTCCACAACTGTGTGTCATGATACAGGTTAAGTCTGGTCTCATTCATACTTCCACAACTGTGTGTCATGATACAGGTTAAGTCTGGTCTCATTCATACTTCCACAACTGTGTGTCATGATACAGGTTAAGTCTGGTCTCATTCATACTTCCACAACTGTGTGTCATGATACAGGTTAAGTCTGGTCTCATTCATACTTCCACAACTGTGTGTCATGATACAGGTTAAGTCTGGTCTCATTCATACTTCCACAACTGTGTGTCATGATACAGGTTAAGTCTGGTCTCATTCATACTTCCACAACTGTGTGTCATGATACAGGTTAAGTCTGGTCTCATTCATACTTCCACAACTGTGTGTCATGATACAGGTTAAGTCTGGTCTCATTCATACTTCCACAACTGTGTGTCATGATACAGGTTAAGTCTGGTCTCATTCTCATTCATACTTCCACAACTGTGTGTCATGATACAGGTTAAGTCTGGTCTCATTCATACTTCCACAACTGTGTGTCATGATACAGGTTAAGTCTGGTCTCATTCATACTTCCACAACTGTGTGTCATGATACAGGTTAAGTCTGGTCTCATTCATACTTCCACAACTGTGTGTCATGATACAGGTTAAGTCTGGTCTCATTCATACTTCCACAACTGTGTGTCATGATACAGGTTAAGTCTGGTCTCATTCATACTTCCACAACTGTGTGTCATGATACAGGTTAAGTCTGGTCTCATTCATACTTCCACAACTGTGTCATGATACAGGTTAAGTCTGGTCTCATTCATACTTCCACAACTGTGTGTCATGATACAGGTTAAGTCTGGTCTCATTCATACTTCCACAACTGTGTGTCATGATACAGGTTAAGTCTGGTCTCATTCATACTTCCACAACTGTGTGTCATGATACAGGTTAAGTCTGGTCTCATTCATACTTCCACAACTGTGTGTCATGATACAGGTTAAGTCTGGTCTCATTCATACTTCCACAACTGTGTGTCATGATACAGGTTAAGTCTGGTCTCATTCATACTTCCACAACTGTGTGTCATGATACAGGTTAAGTCTGGTCTCATTCATACTTCCACAACTGTGTGTCATGATACAGGTTAAGTCTGGTCTCATTCATACTTCCACAACTGTGTGTCATGATACAGGTTAAGTCTGGTCTCATTCATACTTCCACAACTGTGTGTCATGATACAGGTTAAGTCTGGTCTCATTCATACTTCCACAACTGTGTCATGATACAGGTTAAGTCTGGTCTCATTCATACTTCCACAACTGTGTGTCATGATACAGGTTAAGTCTGGTCTCATTCATACTTCCACAACTGTGTGTCATGATACAGGTTAAGTCTGGTCTCATTCATACTTCCACAACTGTGTGTCATGATACAGGTTAAGTCTGGTCTCATTCATACTTCCACAACTGTGTGTCATGATACAGGTTAAGTCTGGTCTCATTCATACTTCCACAACTGTGTGTCATGATACAGGTTAAGTCTGGTCTCATTCATACTTCCACAACTGTGTGTCATGATACAGGTTAAGTCTGGTCTCATTCATACTTCCACAACTGTGTGTCATGATACAGGTTAAGTCTGGTCTCATTCATACTTCCACAACTGTGTGTCATGATACAGGTTAAGTCTGGTCTCATTCATACTTCCACAACTGTGTGTCATGATACAGGTTAAGTCTGGTCTCATTCATACTTCCACAACTGTGTGTCATGATACAGGTTAAGTCTGGTCTCATTCATACTTCCACAACTGTGTGTCATGATACAGGTTAAGTCTGGTCTCATTCATACTTCCACAACTGTGTGTCATGATACAGGTTAAGTCTGGTCTCATTCATACTTCCACAACTGTGTGTCATGATACAGGTTAAGTCTGGTCTCATTCACACTTCCACAACTGTGTGTCATGATACAGGTTAAGTCTGGTCTCATTCATACTTCCACAACTGTGTGTCATGATACAGGTTAAGTCTGGTCTCATTCATACTTCCACAACTGTGTGTCATGATACAGGTTAAGTCTGGTCTCATTCATACTTCCACAACTGTGTGTCATGATACAGGTTAAGTCTGGTCTCATTCATACTTCCACAACTGTGTGTCATGATACAGGTTAAGTCTGGTCTCATTCATACTTCCACAACTGTGTGTCATGATACAGGTTAAGTCTGGTCTCATTCATACTTCCACAACTGTGTGTCATGATACAGGTTAAGTCTGGTCTCATTCATACTTCCACAACTGTGTGTCATGATACAGGTTAAGTCTGGTCTCATTCATACTTCCACAACTGTGTGTCATGATACAGGTTAAGTCTGGTCTCATTCATACTTCCACAACTGTGTGTCATGATACAGGTTAAGTCTGGTCTCATTCATACTTCCACAACTGTGTGTCATGATACAGGTTAAGTCTGGTCTCATTCATACTTCCACAACTGTGTGTCATGATACAGGTTAAGTCTGGTCTCATTCATACTTCCACAACTGTGTGTCATGATACAGGTTAAGTCTGGTCTCATTCATACTTCCACAACTGTGTGTCATGATACAGGTTAAGTCTGGTCTCATTCATACTTCCACAACTGTGTGTCATGATACAGGTTAAGTCTGGTCTCATTCATACTTCCACAACTGTGTGTCATGATACAGGTTAAGTCTGGTCTCATTCATACTTCCACAACTGTGTGTCATGATACAGGTTAAGTCTGGTCTCATTCATACTTCCACAACTGTGTGTCATGATACAGGTTAAGTCTGGTCTCATTCATACTTCCACAACTGTGTGTCATGATACAGGTTAAGTCTGGTCTCATTCATACTTCCACAACTGTGTGTCATGATACAGGTTAAGTCTGGTCTCATTCATACTTCCACAACTGTGTGTCATGATACAGGTTAAGTCTGGTCTCATTCATACTTCCACAACTGTGTGTCATGATACAGGTTGTCTGGTCTCATTCATACTTCCACAACTGTGTGTCATGATACAGGTTAAGTCTGGTCTCATTCATACTTCCACAACTGTGTGTCATGATACAGGTTAAGTCTGGTCTCATTCATACTTCCACAACTGTGTGTCATGATACAGGTTAAGTCTGGTCTCATTCATACTTCCACAACTGTGTGTCATGATACAGGTTAAGTCTGGTCTCATTCATACTTCCACAACTGTGTGTCATGATACAGGTTAAGTCTGGTCTCATTCATACTTCCACAACTGTGTGTCATGATACAGGTTAAGTCTGGTCTCATTCATACTTCCACAACTGTGTGTCATGATACAGGTTAAGTCTGGTCTCATTCATACTTCCACAACTGTGTGTCATGATACAGGTTAAGTCTGGTCTCATTCACACTTCCACAACTGTGTGTCATGATACAGGTTAAGTCTGGTCTCATTCATACTTCCACAACTGTGTGTCATGATACAGGTTAAGTCTGGTCTCATTCATACTTCCACAACTGTGTGTCATGATACAGGTTAAGTCTGGTCTCATTCATACTTCCACAACTGTGTGTCATGATACAGGTTAAGTCTGGTCTCATTCATACTTCCACAACTGTGTGTCATGATACAGGTTAAGTCTGGTCTCATTCATACTTCCACAACTGTGTGTCATGATACAGGTTAAGTCTGGTCTCATTCATACTTCCACAACTGTGTGTCATGATACAGGTTAAGTCTGGTCTCATTCATACTTCCACAACTGTGTGTCATGATACAGGTTAAGTCTGGTCTCATTCATACTTCCACAACTGTGTGTCATGATACAGGTTAAGTCTGGTCTCATTCATACTTCCACAACTGTGTGTCATGATACAGGTTAAGTCTGGTCTCATTCATACTTCCACAACTGTGTGTACAGTCTGACTTCCACAACTGTGTTATGTCTGGTCTCATTCATACTTCCACAACTGTGTGTCATGATACAGGTTAAGTCTGGTCTCATTCATACTTCCACAACTGTGTGTCATGATACAGGTTAAGTCTGGTCTCATTCATACTTCCACAACTGTGTGTCATGATACAGGTTAAGTCTGGTCTCATTCATACTTCCACAACTGTGTGTCATGATACAGGTTAAGTCTGGTCTCATTCATACTTCCACAACTGTGTGTCATGATACAGGTTAAGTCTGGTCTCATTCATACTTCCACAACTGTGTGTCATGATACAGGTTAAGTCTGGTCTCATTCATACTTCCACAACTGTGTGTCATGATACAGGTTAAGTCTGGTCTCATTCATACTTCCACAACTGTGTGTCATGATACAGGTTAAGTCTGGTCTCATTCATACTTCCACAACTGTGTGTCATGATACAGGTTAAGTCTGGTCTCATTCATACTTCCACAACTGTGTGTCATGATACAGGTTAAGTCTGGTCTCATTCATACTTCCACAACTGTGTGTCATGATACAGGTTAAGTCTGGTCTCATTCATACTTCCACAACTGTGTGTCATGATACAGGTTAAGTCTGGTCTCATTCATACTTCCACAACTGTGTGTCATGATACAGGTTAAGTCTGGTCTCATTCATACTTCCACAACTGTGTGTCATGATACAGGTTAAGTCTGGTCTCATTCATACTTCCACAACTGTGTGTCATGATACAGGTTAAGTCTGGTCTCATTCATACTTCCACAACTGTGTGTCATGATACAGGTTAAGTCTGGTCTCATTCATACTTCCACAACTGTGTGTCATGATACAGGTTAAGTCTGGTCTCATTCATACTTCCACAACTGTGTGTCATGATACAGGTTAAGTCTGGTCTCATTCATACTTCCACAACTGTGTGTCATGATACAGGTTAAGTCTGGTCTCATTCATACTTCCACAACTGTGTGTCATGATACAGGTTAAGTCTGGTCTCATTCATACTTCCACAACTGTGTGTCATGATACAGGTTAAGTCTGGTCTCATTCATACTTCCACAACTGTGTGTCATGATACAGGTTAAGTCTGGTCTCATTCATACTTCCACAACTGTGTGTCATGATACAGGTTAAGTCTGGTCTCATTCACACTTCCACAACTGTGTGTCATGATACAGGTTAAGTCTGGTCTCATTCATACTTCCACAACTGTGTGTCATGATACAGGTTAAGTCTGGTCTCATTCATACTTCCACAACTGTGTGTCATGATACAGGTTAAGTCTGGTCTCATTCACAACTTCCACAACTGGTCTCATGTGTGTCATGATACAGGTTAAGTCTGGTCTCATTCATACTTCCACAACTGTGTGTCATGATACAGGTTAAGTCTGGTCTCATTCATACTTCCACAACTGTGTGTCATGATACAGGTTAAGTCTGGTCTCATTCATACTTCCACAACTGTGTGTCATGATACAGGTTAAGTCTGGTCTCATTCATACTTCCACAACTGTGTGTCATGATACAGGTTAAGTCTGGTCTCATTCATACTTCCACAACTGTGTGTCATGATACAGGTTAAGTCTGGTCTCATTCATACTTCCACAACTGTGTGTCATGATACAGGTTAAGTCTGGTCTCATTCATACTTCCACAACTGTGTGTCATGATACAGGTTAAGTCTGGTCTCATTCATACTTCCACAACTGTGTGTCATGATACAGGTTAAGTCTGGTCTCATTCATACTTCCACAACTGTGTGTCATGATACAGGTTAAGTCTGGTCTCATTCATACTTCCACAACTGTGTGTCATGATACAGGTTAAGTCTGGTCTCATTCATACTTCCACAACTGTGTGTCATGATACAGGTTAAGTCTGGTCTCATTCATACTTCCACAACTGTGTGTCATGATACAGGTTAAGTCTGGTCTCATTCATACTTCCACAACTGTGTGTCATGATACAGGTTAAGTCTGGTCTCATTCATACTTCCACAACTGTGTGTCATGATACAGGTTAAGTCTGGTCTCATTCATACTTCCACAACTGTGTGTCATGATACAGGTTAAGTCTGGTCTCATTCATACTTCCACAACTGTGTGTCATGATACAGGTTAAGTCTGGTCTCATTCATACTTCCACAACTGTGTGTCATGATACAGGTTAAGTCTGGTCTCATTCATACTTCCACAACTGTGTGTCATGATACAGGTTAAGTCTGGTCTCATTCATACTTCCACAACTGTGTGTCATGATACAGGTTAAGTCTGGTCTCATTCATACTTCCACAACTGTGTGTCATGATACAGGTTAAGTCTGGTCTCATTCACACTTCCACAACTGTGTGTCATGATACAGGTTAAGTCTGGTCTCATTCACACTTCCACAACTGTGTGTCATGATACAGGTTAAGTCTGGTCTCATTCATACTTCCACAACTGTGTGTCATGATACAGGTTAAGTCTGGTCTCATTCATACTTCCACAACTGTGTGTCATGATACAGGTTAAGTCTGGTCTCATTCATACTTCCACAACTGTGTGTCATGATACAGGTTAAGTCTGGTCTCATTCATACTTCCACAACTGTGTGTCATGATACAGGTTAAGTCTGGTCTCATTCATACTTCCACAACTGTGTGTCATGATACAGGTTAAGTCTGGTCTCATTCATACTTCCACAACTGTGTGTCATGATACAGGTTAAGTCTGGTCTCATTCATACTTCCACAACTGTGTGTCATGATACAGGTCATTGACTTCCACAACTGTGTGTCATGATACAGTTAAGTCTCATTCATACTTCCACAACTGTGTGTCATGATACAGGTTAAGTCTGGTCTCATTCATACTTCCACAACTGTGTGTCATGATACAGGTTAAGTCTGGTCTCATTCATACTTCCACAACTGTGTGTCATGATACAGGTTAAGTCTGGTCTCATTCATACTTCCTGTGTGTCATGATACAGGTTAACAACTTCCACAACTGTGTGTCATGATACAGGTTAAGTCTGGTCTCATTCATACTTCCACAACTGTGTGTCATGATACAGGTTAAGTCTGGTCTCATTCATACTTCCACAACTGTGTGTCATGATACAGGTTAAGTCTGGTCTCATTCATACTTCCACAACTGTGTGTCATGATACAGGTTAAGTCTGGTCTCATTCATACTTCCACAACTGTGTGTCATGATACAGGTTAAGTCTGGTCTCATTCATACTTCCACAACTGTGTGTCATGATACAGGTTAAGTCTGGTCTCATTCATACTTCCACAACTGTGTGTCATGATACAGGTTAAGTCTGGTCTCATTCATACTTCCACAACTGTGTGTCATGATACAGGTTAAGTCTGGTCTCATTCACACTTCCACAACTGTGTGTCATGATACAGGTTAAGTCTGGTCTCATTCATACTTCCACAACTGTGTGTCATGATACAGGTTAAGTCTGGTCTCATTCATACTTCCACAACTGTGTGTCATGATACAGGTTAAGTCTGGTCTCATTCATACTTCCACAACTGTGTGTCATGATACAGGTTAAGTCTGGTCTCATTCATACTTCCACAACTGTGTGTCATGATACAGGTTAAGTCTGGTCTCATTCATACTTCCACAACTGGTCTCATTGTGTCATGATACAGGTTAAGTCTGGTCTCATTCATACTTCCACAACTGTGTGTCATGATACAGGTTAAGTCTGGTCTCATTCATACTTCCACAACTGTGTGTCATGATACAGGTTAAGTCTGGTCTCATTCATACTTCCACAACTGTGTGTCATGATACAGGTTAAGTCTGGTCTCATTCATACTTCCACAACTGTGTGTCATGATACAGGTTAAGTCTGGTCTCATTCATACTTCCACAACTGTGTGTCATGATACAGGTTAAGTCTGGTCTCATTCATACTTCCACAACTGTGTGTCATGATACAGGTTAAGTCTGGTCTCATTCATACTTCCACAACTGTGTGTCATGATACAGGTTAAGTCTGGTCTCATTCATACTTCCACAACTGTGTGTCATGATACAGGTTAAGTCTGGTCTCATTCACTTCCACAACTGTGTGTCATGATACAGGTTAAGTCTGGTCTCATTCATACTTCCACAACTGTGTGTCATGATACAGGTTAAGTCTGGTCTCATTCATACTTCCACAACTGTGTGTCATGATACAGGTTAAGTCTGGTCTCATTCATACTTCCACAACTGTGTGTCATGATACAGGTTAAGTCTGGTCTCATTCATACTTCCACAACTGTGTGTCATGATACAGGTTAAGTCTGGTCTCATTCATACTTCCACAACTGTGTGTCATGATACAGGTTAAGTCTGGTCTCATTCATACTTCCACAACTGTGTGTCATGATACAGGTTAAGTCTGGTCTCATTCATACTTCCACAACTGTGTGTCATGATACAGGTTAAGTCTGGTCTCATTCATACTTCCACAACTGTGTGTCATGATACAGGTTAAGTCTGGTCTCATTCATACTTCCACAACTGTGTGTCATGATACAGGTTAAGTCTGGTCTCATTCATACTTCCACAACTGTGTCATGATACAGGTTAAGTCTGGTCTCATTCATACTTCCACAACTGTGTGTCATGATACAGGTTAAGTCTGGTCTCATTCATACTTCCACAACTGTGTGTCATGATACAGGTTAAGTCTGGTCTCATTCATACTTCCACAACTGTGTGTCATGATACAGGTTAAGTCTGGTCTCATTCATACTTCCACAACTGTGTGTCATGATACAGGTTAAGTCTGGTCTCATTCATACTTCCACAACTGTGTGTCATGATACAGGTTAAGTCTGGTCTCATTCATACTTCCACAACTGTGTGTCATGATACAGGTTAAGTCTGGTCTCATTCATACTTCCACAACTGTGTGTCATGATACAGGTTAAGTCTGGTCTCATTCACACTTCCACAACTGTGTGTCATGATACAGGTTAAGTCTGGTCTCATTCATACTTCCACAACTGTGTGTCATGATACAGGTTAAGTCTGGTCTCATTCATACTTCCACAACTGTGTGTCATGATACAGGTTAAGTCTGGTCTCATTCATACTTCCACAACTGTGTGTCATGATACAGGTTAAGTCTGGTCTCATTCATACTTCCACAACTGTGTGTCATGATACAGGTTAAGTCTGGTCTCATTCATACTTCCACAACTGTGTGTCATGATACAGGTTAAGTCTGGTCTCATTCATACTTCCACAACTGTGTGTCATGATACAGGTTAAGTCTGGTCTCATTCATACTTCCACAACTGTGTGTCATGATACAGGTTAAGTCTGGTCTCATTCATACTTCCACAACTGTGTGTCATGATACAGGTTAAGTCTGGTCTCATTCATACTTCCACAACTGTGTGTCATGATACAGGTTAAGTCTGGTCTCATTCATACTTCCACAACTGTGTGTCATGATACAGGTTAAGTCTGGTCTCATTCATACTTCCACAACTGTGTGTCATGATACAGGTTAAGTCTGGTCTCATTCACACTTCCACAACTGTGTGTCATGATACAGGTTAAGTCTGGTCTCATTCATACTTCCACAACTGTGTGTCATGATACAGGTTAAGTCTGGTCTCATTCATACTTCCACAACTGTGTGTCATGATACAGGTTAAGTCTGGTCTCATTCATACTTCCACAACTGTGTGTCATGATACAGGTTAAGTCTGGTCTCATTCATACTTCCACAACTGTGTGTCATGATACAGGTTAAGTCTGGTCTCATTCATACTTCCACAACTGTGTGTCATGATACAGGTTAAGTCTGGTCTCATTCATACTTCCACAACTGTGTGTCATGATACAGGTTAAGTCTGGTCTCATTCATACTTCCACAACTGTGTGTCATGATACAGGTTAAGTCTGGTCTCATTCATACTTCCACAACTGTGTGTCATGATACAGGTTAAGTCTGGTCTCATTCATACTTCCACAACTGTGTGTCATGATACAGGTTAAGTCTGGTCTCATTCATACTTCCACAACTGTGTGTCATGATACAGGTTAAGTCTGGTCTCATTCATACTTCCACAACTGTGTGTCATGATACAGGTTAAGTCTGGTCTCATTCATACTTCCACAACTGTGTCATGATACAGGTTAAGTCTGGTCTCATTCATACTTCCACAACTGTGTGTCATGATACAGGTTAAGTCTGGTCTCATTCATACTTCCACAACTGTGTGTCATGATACAGGTTAAGTCTGGTCTCATTCATACTTCCACAACTGTGTGTCATGATACAGGTTAAGTCTGGTCTCATTCATACTTCCACAACTGTGTGTCATGATACAGGTTAAGTCTGGTCTCATTCATACTTCCACAACTGTGTGTCATGATACAGGTTAAGTCTGGTCTCATTCATACTTCCACAACTGTGTGTCATGATACAGGTTAAGTCTGGTCTCATTCATACTTCCACAACTGTGTGTCATGATACAGGTTAAGTCTGGTCTCATTCATACTTCCACAACTGTGTGTCATGATACAGGTTAAGTCTGGTCTCATTCATACTTCCACAACTGTGTGTCATGATACAGGTTAAGTCTGGTCTCATTCATACTTCCACAACTGTGTGTCATGATACAGGTTAAGTCTGGTCTCATTCATACTTCCACAACTGTGTGTCATGATACAGGTTAAGTCTGGTCTCATTCACACTTCCACAACTGTGTGTCATGATACAGGTTAAGTCTGGTCTCATTCATACTTCCACAACTGTGTGTCATGATACAGGTTAAGTCTGGTCTCATTCATACTTCCACAACTGTGTGTCATGATACAGGTTAAGTCTGGTCTCATTCATACTTCCACAACTGTGTGTCATGATACAGGTTAAGTCTGGTCTCATTCATACTTCCACAACTGTGTGTCATGATACAGGTTAAGTCTGGTCTCATTCATACTTCCACAACTGTGTGTCATGATACAGGTTAAGTCTGGTCTCATTCATACTTCCACAACTGTGTGTCATGATACAGGTTAAGTCTGGTCTCATTCATACTTCCACAACTGTGTGTCATGATACAGGTTAAGTCTGGTCTCATTCACACTTCCACAACTGTGTGTCATGATACAGGTTAAGTCTGGTCTCATTCATACTTCCACAACTGTGTGTCATGATACAGGTTAAGTCTGGTCTCATTCATACTTCCACAACTGTGTGTCATGATACAGGTTAAGTCTGGTCTCATTCATACTTCCACAACTGTGTGTCATGATACAGGTTAAGTCTGGTCTCATTCATACTTCCACAACTGTGTGTCATGATACAGGTTAAGTCTGGTCTCATTCATACTTCCACAACTGTGTGTCATGATACAGGTTAAGTCTGGTCTCATTCATACTTCCACAACTGTGTGTCATGATACAGGTTAAGTCTGGTCTCATTCATACTTCCACAACTGTGTGTCATGATACAGGTTAAGTCTGGTCTCATTCATACTTCCACAACTGTGTGTCATGATACAGGTTAAGTCTGGTCTCATTCATACTTCCACAACTGTGTGTCATGATACAGGTTAAGTCTGGTCTCATTCATACTTCCACAACTGTGTGTCATGATACAGGTTAAGTCTGGTCTCATTCATACTTCCACAACTGTGTGTCATGATACAGGTTAAGTCTGGTCTCATTCATACTTCCACAACTGTGTGTCATGATACAGGTTAAGTCTGGTCTCATTCATACTTCCACAACTGTGTGTCATGATACAGGTTAAGTCTGGTCTCATTCATACTTCCACAACTGTGTGTCATGATACAGGTTAAGTCTGGTCTCATTCATACTTCCACAACTGTGTCATGATACAGGTTAAGTCTGGTCTCATTCATACTTCCACAACTGTGTGTCATGATACAGGTTAAGTCTGGTCTCATTCATACTTCCACAACTGTGTGTCATGATACAGGTTAAGTCTGGTCTCATTCATACTTCCACAACTGTGTGTCATGATACAGGTTAAGTCTGGTCTCATTCATACTTCCACAACTGTGTGTCATGATACAGGTTAAGTCTGGTCTCATTCATACTTCCACAACTGTGTGTCATGATACAGGTTAAGTCTGGTCTCATTCATACTTCCACAACTGTGTGTCATGATACAGGTTAAGTCTGGTCTCATTCATACTTCCACAACTGTGTGTCATGATACAGGTTAAGTCTGGTCTCATTCATACTTCCACAACTGTGTGTCATGATACAGGTTAAGTCTGGTCTCATTCATACTTCCACAACTGTGTGTCATGATACAGGTTAAGTCTGGTCTCATTCATACTTCCACAACTGTGTGTCATGATACAGGTTAAGTCTGGTCTCATTCATACTTCCACAACTGTGTGTCATGATACAGGTTAAGTCTGGTCTCATTCATACTTCCACAACTGTGTGTCATGATACAGGTTAAGTCTGGTCTCATTCATACTTCCACAACTGTGTGTCATGATACAGGTTAAGTCTGGTCTCATTCATACTTCCACAACTGTGTGTCATGATACAGGTTAAGTCTGGTCTCATTCATACTTCCACAACTGTGTGTCATGATACAGGTTAAGTCTGGTCTCATTCACACTTCCACAACTGTGTGTCATGATACAGGTTAAGTCTGGTCTCATTCATACTTCCACAACTGTGTGTCATGATACAGGTTAAGTCTGGTCTCATTCATACTTCCACAACTGTGTGTCATGATACAGGTTAAGTCTGGTCTCATTCATACTTCCACAACTGTGTGTCATGATACAGGTTAAGTCTGGTCTCATTCATACTTCCACAACTTGTGTGTCATGATACAGGTTAAGTCTGGTCTCATTCATACTTCCACAACTGTGTGTCATGATACAGGTTAAGTCTGGTCTCATTCATACTTCCACAACTGTGTGTCATGATACAGGTTAAGTCTGGTCTCATTCATACTTCCACAACTGTGTGTCATGATACAGGTTAAGTCTGGTCTCATTCATACTTCCACAACTGTGTGTCATGATACAGGTTAAGTCTGGTCTCATTCATACTTCCACAACTGTGTGTCATGATACAGGTTAAGTCTGGTCTCATTCATACTTCCACAACTGTGTGTCATGATACAGGTTAAGTCTGGTCTCATTCATACTTCCACAACTGTGTGTCATGATACAGGTTAAGTCTGGTCTCATTCATACTTCCACAACTGTGTGTCATGATACAGGTTAAGTCTGGTCTCATTCATACTTCCACAACTGTGTGTCATGATACAGGTTAAGTCTGGTCTCATTCACACTTCCACAACTGTGTGTCATGATACAGGTTAAGTCTGGTCTCATTCATACTTCCACAACTGTGTGTCATGATACAGGTTAAGTCTGGTCTCATTCACACTTCCACAACTGTGTGTCATGATACAGGTTAAGTCTGGTCTCATTCATACTTCCACAACTGTGTGTCATGATACAGGTTAAGTCTGGTCTCATTCATACTTCCACAACTGTGTGTCATGATACAGGTTAAGTCTGGTCTCATTCATACTTCCACAACTATGTGTCATGATACAGGTTAAGTCTGGTCTCATTCATACTTCCACAACTGTGTGTCATGATACAGGTTAAGTCTGGTCTCATTCATACTTCCACAACTGTGTGTCATGATACAGGTTAAGTCTGGTCTCATTCATACTTCCACAACTGTGTCATGATACAGGTTAAGTCTGGTCTCATTCATACTTCCACAACTGTGTGTCATGATACAGGTTAAGTCTGGTCTCATTCATACTTCCACAACTGTGTGTCATGATACAGGTTAAGTCTGGTCTCATTCATACTTCCACAACTGTGTGTCATGATACAGGTTAAGTCTGGTCTCATTCATACTTCCACAACTGTGTGTCATGATACAGGTTAAGTCTGGTCTCATTCATACTTCCACAACTGTGTGTCATGATACAGGTTAAGTCTGGTCTCATTCATACTTCCACAACTGTGTGTCATGATACAGGTTAAGTCTGGTCTCATTCATACTTCCACAACTGTGTCATGATACAGGTTAAGTCTGGTCTCATTCATACTTCCACAACTGTGTGTCATGATACAGGTTAAGTCTGGTCTCATTCATACTTCCACAACTGTGTGTCATGATACAGGTTAAGTCTGGTCTCATTCATACTTCCACAACTGTGTGTCATGATACAGGTTAAGTCTGGTCTCATTCATACTTCCACAACTGTGTGTCATGATACAGGTTAAGTCTGGTCTCATTCATACTTCCACAACTGTGTGTCATGATACAGGTTAAGTCTGGTCTCATTCATACTTCCACAACTGTGTGTCATGATACAGGTTAAGTCTGGTCTCATTCATACTTCCACAACTGTGTGTCATGATACAGGTTAAGTCTGGTCTCATTCACACTTCCACAACTGTGTGTCATGATACAGGTTAAGTCTGGTCTCATTCATACTTCCACAACTGTGTGTCATGATACAGGTTAAGTCTGGTCTCATTCATACTTCCACAACTGTGTGTCATGATACAGGTTAAGTCTGGTCTCATTCATACTTCCACAACTGTGTGTCATGATACAGGTTAAGTCTGGTCTCATTCATACTTCCACAACTGTGTGTCATGATACAGGTTAAGTCTGGTCTCATTCATACTTCCACAACTGTGTGTCATGATACAGGTTAAGTCTGGTCTCATTCATACTTCCACAACTGTGTGTCATGATACAGGTTAAGTCTGGTCTCATTCATACTTCCACAACTGTGTGTCATGATACAGGTTAAGTCTGGTCTCATTCATACTTCCACAACTGTGTGTCATGATACAGGTTAAGTCTGGTCTCATTCATACTTCCACAACTGTGTGTCATGATACAGGTTAAGTCTGGTCTCATTCACACTTCCACAACTGTGTGTCATGATACAGGTTAAGTCTGGTCTCATTCATACTTCCACAACTGTGTGTCATGATACAGGTTAAGTCTGGTCTCATTCATACTTCCACAACTGTGTGTCATGATACAGGTTAAGTCTGGTCTCATTCATACTTCCACAACAACTGTGTGTCATGATACAGGTTAAGTCTGGTCTCATTCATACTTCCACAACTGTGTGTCATGATACAGGTTAAGTCTGGTCTCATTCATACTTCCACAACTGTGTGTCATGATACAGGTTAAGTCTGGTCTCATTCATACTTCCACAACTGTGTGTCATGATACAGGTTAAGTCTGGTCTCATTCATACTTCCACAACTGTGTGTCATGATACAGGTTAAGTCTGGTCTCATTCATACTTCCACAACTGTGTGTCATGATACAGGTTAAGTCTGGTCTCATTCATACTTCCACAACTGTGTGTCATGATACAGGTTAAGTCTGGTCTCATTCATACTTCCACAACTGTGTGTCATGATACAGGTTAAGTCTGGTCTCATTCATACTTCCACAACTGTGTGTCATGATACAGGTTAAGTCTGGTCTCATTCATACTTCCACAACTGTGTGTCATGATACAGGTTAAGTCTGGTCTCATTCATACTTCCACAACTGTGTGTCATGATACAGGTTAAGTCTGGTCTCATTCATACTTCCACAACTGTGTGTCATGATACAGGTTAAGTCTGGTCTCATTCATACTTCCACAACTGTGTGTCATGATACAGGTTAAGTCTGGTCTCATTCATACTTCCACAACTGTGTGTCATGATACAGGTTAAGTCTGGTCTCATTCATACTTCCACAACTGTGTGTCATGATACAGGTTAAGTCTGGTCTCATTCATACTTCCACAACTGTGTGTCATGATACAGGTTAAGTCTGGTCTCATTCATACTTCCACAACTGTGTGTCATGATACAGGTTAAGTCTGGTCTCATTCACACTTCCACAACTGTGTGTCATGATACAGGTTAAGTCTGGTCTCATTCATACTTCCACAACTGTGTGTCATGATACAGGTTAAGTCTGGTCTCATTCATACTTCCACAACTGTGTGTCATGATACAGGTTAAGTCTGGTCTCATTCATACTTCCACAACTGTGTGTCATGATACAGGTTAAGTCTGGTCTCATTCATACTTCCACAACTGTGTGTCATGATACAGGTTAAGTCTGGTCTCATTCATACTTCCACAACTGTGTGTCATGATACAGGTTAAGTCTGGTCTCATTCATACTTCCACAACTGTGTGTCATGATACAGGTTAAGTCTGGTCTCATTCATACTTCCACAACTGTGTGTCATGATACAGGTTAAGTCTGGTCTCATTCATACTTCCACAACTGTGTGTCATGATACAGGTTAAGTCTGGTCTCATTCATACTTCCACAACTGTGTGTCATGATACAGGTTAAGTCTGGTCTCATTCATACTTCCACAACTGTGTGTCATGATACAGGTTAAGTCTGGTCTCATTCATACTTCCACAACTGTGTGTCATGATACAGGTTAAGTCTGGTCTCATTCATACTTCCACAACTGTGTGTCATGATACAGGTTAAGTCTGGTCTCATTCATACTTCCACAACTGTGTGTCATGATACAGGTTAAGTCTGGTCTCATTCACACTTCCACAACTGTGTGTCATGATACAGGTTAAGTCTGGTCTCATTCATACTTCCACAACTGTGTGTCATGATACAGGTTAAGTCTGGTCTCATTCATACTTCCACAACTGTGTGTCATGATACAGGTTAAGTCTGGTCTCATTCATACTTCCACAACTGTGTGTCATGATACAGGTTAAGTCTGGTCTCATTCATACTTCCACAACTGTGTGTCATGATACAGGTTAAGTCTGGTCTCATTCATACTTCCACAACTGTGTGTCATGATACAGGTTAAGTCTGGTCTCATTCATACTTCCACAACTGTGTGTCATGATACAGGTTAAGTCTGGTCTCATTCATACTTCCACAACTGTGTGTCATGATACAGGTTAAGTCTGGTCTCATTCATACTTCCACAACTGTGTGTCATGATACAGGTTAAGTCTGGTCTCATTCACACTTCCACAACTGTGTGTCATGATACAGGTTAAGTCTGGTCTCATTCATACTTCCACAACTGTGTGTCATGATACAGGTTAAGTCTGGTCTCATTCATACTTCCACAACTGTGTGTCATGATACAGGTTAAGTCTGGTCTCATTCATACTTCCACAACTGTGTGTCATGATACAGGTTAAGTCTGGTCTCATTCATACTTCCACAACTGTGTGTCATGATACAGGTTAAGTCTGGTCTCATTCATACTTCCACAACTGTGTGTCATGATACAGGTTAAGTCTGGTCTCATTCATACTTCCACAACTGTGTGTCATGATACAGGTTAAGTCTGGTCTCATTCATACTTCCACAACTGTGTGTCATGATACAGGTTAAGTCTGGTCTCATTCATACTTCCACAACTGTGTGTCATGATACAGGTTAAGTCTGGTCTCATTCATACTTCCACAACTGTGTGTCATGATACAGGTTAAGTCTGGTCTCATTCATACTTCCACAACTGTGTGTCATGATACAGGTTAAGTCTGGTCTCATTCACACTTCCACAACTGTGTGTCATGATACAGGTTAAGTCTGGTCTCATTCATACTTCCACAACTGTGTGTCATGATACAGGTTAAGTCTGGTCTCATTCATACTTCCACAACTGTGTGTCATGATACAGGTTAAGTCTGGTCTCATTCATACTTCCACAACTGTGTGTCATGATACAGGTTAAGTCTGGTCTCATTCATACTTCCACAACTGTGTGTCATGATACAGGTTAAGTCTGGTCTCATTCATACTTCCACAACTGTGTGTCATGATACAGGTTAAGTCTGGTCTCATTCATACTTCCACAACTGTGTGTCATGATACAGGTTAAGTCTGGTCTCATTCATACTTCCACAACTGTGTGTCATGATACAGGTTAAGTCTGGTCTCATTCATACTTCCACAACTGTGTGTCATGATACAGGTTAAGTCTGGTCTCATTCATACTTCCACAACTGTGTGTCATGATACAGGTTAAGTCTGGTCTCATTCATACTTCCACAACTGTGTGTCATGATACAGGTTAAGTCTGGTCTCATTCATACTTCCACAACTGTGTGTCATGATACAGGTTAAGTCTGGTCTCATTCATACTTCCACAACTGTGTGTCATGATACAGGTTAAGTCTGGTCTCATTCATACTTCCACAACTGTGTGTCATGATACAGGTTAAGTCTGGTCTCATTCATACTTCCACAACTGTGTGTCATGATACAGGTTAAGTCTGGTCTCATTCATACTTCCACAACTGTGTGTCATGATACAGGTTAAGTCTGGTCTCATTCATACTTCCACAACTGTGTGTCATGATACAGGTTAAGTCTGGTCTCATTCATACTTCCACAACTGTGTGTCATGATACAGGTTAAGTCTGGTCTCATTCATACTTCCACAACTGTGTGTCATGATACAGGTTAAGTCTGGTCTCATTCATACTTCCACAACTGTGTGTCATGATACAGGTTAAGTCTGGTCTCATTCATACTTCCACAACTGTGTGTCATGATACAGGTTAAGTCTGGTCTCATTCATACTTCCACAACTGTGTGTCATGATACAGGTTAAGTCTGGTCTCATTCATACTTCCACAACTGTGTGTCATGATACAGGTTAAGTCTGGTCTCATTCATACTTCCACAACTGTGTGTCATGATACAGGTTAAGTCTGGTCTCATTCATACTTCCACAACTGTGTGTCATGATACAGGTTAAGTCTGGTCTCATTCATACTTCCACAACTGTGTGTCATGATACAGGTTAAGTCTGGTCTCATTCATACTTCCACAACTGTGTGTCATGATACAGGTTAAGTCTGGTCTCATTCATACTTCCACAACTGTGTGTCATGATACAGGTTAAGTCTGGTCTCATTCATACTTCCACAACTGTGTCATGATACAGGTTAAGTCTGGTCTCATTCATACTTCCACAACTGTGTGTCATGATACAGGTTAAGTCTGGTCTCATTCATACTTCCACAACTGTGTGTCATGATACAGGTTAAGTCTGGTCTCATTCATACTTCCACAACTGTGTGTCATGATACAGGTTAAGTCTGGTCTCATTCATACTTCCACAACTGTGTGTCATGATACAGGTTAAGTCTGGTCTCATTCATACTTCCACAACTGTGTCATGATACAGGTTAAGTCTGGTCTCATTCATACTTCCACAACTGTGTGTCATGATACAGGTTAAGTCTGGTCTCATTCATACTTCCACAACTGTGTGTCATGATACAGGTTAAGTCTGGTCTCATTCATACTTCCACAACTGTGTGTCATGATACAGGTTAAGTCTGGTCTCATTCATACTTCCACAACTGTGTGTCATGATACAGGTTAAGTCTGGTCTCATTCATACTTCCACAACTGTGTGTCATGATACAGGTTAAGTCTGGTCTCATTCATACTTCCACAACTGTGTGTCATGATACAGGTTAAGTCTGGTCTCATTCATACTTCCACAACTGTGTGTCATGATACAGGTTAAGTCTGGTCTCATTCATACTTCCACAACTGTGTGTCATGATACAGGTTAAGTCTGGTCTCATTCATACTTCCACAACTGTGTGTCATGATACAGGTTAAGTCTGGTCTCATTCATACTTCCACAACTGTGTGTCATGATACAGGTTAAGTCTGGTCTCATTCACACTTCCACAACTGTGTGTCATGATACAGGTTAAGTCTGGTCTCATTCATACTTCCACAACTGTGTGTCATGATACAGGTTAAGTCTGGTCTCATTCATACTTCCACAACTGTGTGTCATGATACAGGTTAAGTCTGGTCTCATTCATACTTCCACAACTGTGTGTCATGATACAGGTTAAGTCTGGTCTCATTCATACTTCCACAACTGTGTGTCATGATACAGGTTAAGTCTGGTCTCATTCATACTTCCACAACTGTGTGTCATGATACAGGTTAAGTCTGGTCTCATTCATACTTCCACAACTGTGTGTCATGATACAGGTTAAGTCTGGTCTCATTCATACTTCCACAACTGTGTGTCATGATACAGGTTAAGTCTGGTCTCATTCATACTTCCACAACTGTGTGTCATGATACAGGTTAAGTCTGGTCTCATTCATACTTCCACAACTGTGTGTCATGATACAGGTTAAGTCTGGTCTCATTCATACTTCCACAACTGTGTGTCATGATACAGGTTAAGTCTGGTCTCATTCATACTTCCACAACTGTGTGTCATGATACAGGTTAAGTCTGGTCTCATTCATACTTCCACAACTGTGTGTCATGATACAGGTTAAGTCTGGTCTCATTCATACTTCCACAACTGTGTGTCATGATACAGGTTAAGTCTGGTCTCATTCACACTTCCACAACTGTGTGTCATGATACAGGTTAAGTCTGGTCTCATTCATACTTCCACAACTGTGTGTCATGATACAGGTTAAGTCTGGTCTCATTCATACTTCCACAACTGTGTGTCATGATACAGGTTAAGTCTGGTCTCATTCACACTTCCACAACTGTGTGTCATGATACAGGTTAAGTCTGGTCTCATTCATACTTCCACAACTGTGTCATGATACAGGTTAAGTCTGGTCTCATTCATACTTCCACAACTGTGTGTCATGATACAGGTTAAGTCTGGTCTCATTCATACTTCCACAACTGTGTGTCATGATACAGGTTAAGTCTGGTCTCATTCATACTTCCACAACTGTGTGTCATGATACAGGTTAAGTCTGGTCTCATTCATACTTCCACAACTGTGTGTCATGATACAGGTTAAGTCTGGTCTCATTCACACTTCCACAACTGTGTGTCATGATACAGGTTAAGTCTGGTCTCATTCATACTTCCACAACTGTGTGTCATGATACAGGTTAAGTCTGGTCTCATTCACACTTCCACAACTGTGTGTCATGATACAGGTTAAGTCTGGTCTCATTCATACTTCCACAACTGTGTGTCATGATACAGGTTAAGTCTGGTCTCATTCACACTTCCACAACTGTGTGTCATGATACAGGTTAAGTCTGGTCTCATTCATACTTCCACAACTGTGTCATGATACAGGTTAAGTCTGGTCTCATTCATACTTCCACAACTGTGTGTCATGATACAGGTTAAGTCTGGTCTCATTCATACTTCCACAACTGTGTGTCATGATACAGGTTAAGTCTGGTCTCATTCATACTTCCACAACTGTGTGTCATGATACAGGTTAAGTCTGGTCTCATTCATACTTCCACAACTGTGTGTCATGATACAGGTTAAGTCTGGTCTCATTCATACTTCCACAACTGTGTGTCATGATACAGGTTAAGTCTGGTCTCATTCATACTTCCACAACTGTGTGTCATGATACAGGTTAAGTCTGGTCTCATTCATACTTCCACAACTGTGTGTCATGATACAGGTTAAGTCTGGTCTCATTCATACTTCCACAACTGTGTGTCATGATACAGGTTAAGTCTGGTCTCATTCATACTTCCACAACTGTGTGTCATGATACAGGTTAAGTCTGGTCTCATTCATACTTCCACAACTGTGTGTCATGATACAGGTTAAGTCTGGTCTCATTCATACTTCCACAACTGTGTGTCATGATACAGGTTAAGTCTGGTCTCATTCATACTTCCACAACTGTGTGTCATGATACAGGTTAAGTCTGGTCTCATTCATACTTCCACAACTGTGTCATGATACAGGTTAAGTCTGGTCTCATTCATACTTCCACAACTGTGTGTCATGATACAGGTTAAGTCTGGTCTCATTCATACTTCCACAACTGTGTGTCATGATACAGGTTAAGTCTGGTCTCATTCATACTTCCACAACTGTGTGTCATGATACAGGTTAAGTCTGGTCTCATTCATACTTCCACAACTGTGTGTCATGATACAGGTTAAGTCTGGTCTCATTCATACTTCCACAACTGTGTGTCATGATACAGGTTAAGTCTGGTCTCATTCATACTTCCACAACTGTGTGTCATGATACAGGTTAAGTCTGGTCTCATTCATACTTCCACAACTGTGTGTCATGATACAGGTTAAGTCTGGTCTCATTCATACTTCCACAACTGTGTGTCATGATACAGGTTAAGTCTGGTCTCATTCATACTTCCACAACTGTGTGTCATGATACAGGTTAAGTCTGGTCTCATTCATACTTCCACAACTGTGTGTCATGATACAGGTTAAGTCTGGTCTCATTCATACTTCCACAACTGTGTGTCATGATACAGGTTAAGTCTGGTCTCATTCATACTTCCACAACTGTGTGTCATGATACAGGTTAAGTCTGGTCTCATTCATACTTCCACAACTGTGTGTCATGATACAGGTTAAGTCTGGTCTCATTCATACTTCCACAACTGTGTGTCATGATACAGGTTAAGTCTGGTCTCATTCATACTTCCACAACTGTGTGTCATGATACAGGTTAAGTCTGGTCTCATTCACACTTCCACAACTGTGTGTCATGATACAGGTTAAGTCTGGTCTCATTCATACTTCCACAACTGTGTGTCATGATACAGGTTAAGTCTGGTCTCATTCATACTTCCACAACTGTGTGTCATGATACAGGTTAAGTCTGGTCTCATTCATACTTCCACAACTGTGTGTCATGATACAGGTTAAGTCTGGTCTCATTCATACTTCCACAACTGTGTGTCATGATACAGGTTAAGTCTGGTCTCATTCATACTTCCACAACTGTGTGTCATGATACAGGTTAAGTCTGGTCTCATTCATACTTCCACAACTGTGTGTCATGATACAGGTTAAGTCTGGTCTCATTCATACTTCCACAACTGTGTGTCATGATACAGGTTAAGTCTGGTCTCATTCATACTTCCACAACTGTGTGTCATGATACAGGTTAAGTCTGGTCTCATTCATACTTCCACAACTGTGTGTCATGATACAGGTTAAGTCTGGTCTCATTCATACTTCCACAACTGTGTGTCATGATACAGGTTAAGTCTGGTCTCATTCATACTTCCACAACTGTGTGTCATGATACAGGTTAAGTCTGGTCTCATTCATACTTCCACAACTGTGTGTCATGATACAGGTTAAGTCTGGTCTCATTCATACTTCCACAACTGTGTGTCATGATACAGGTTAAGTCTGGTCTCATTCATACTTCCACAACTGTGTGTCATGATACAGGTTAAGTCTGGTCTCATTCATACTTCCACAACTGTGTGTCATGATACAGGTTAAGTCTGGTCTCATTCATACTTCCACAACTGTGTGTCATGATACAGGTTAAGTCTGGTCTCATTCATACTTCCACAACTGTGTGTCATGATACAGGTTAAGTCTGGTCTCATTCATACTTCCACAACTGTGTGTCATGATACAGGTTAAGTCTGGTCTCATTCATACTTCCACAACTGTGTGTCATGATACAGGTTAAGTCTGGTCTCATTCATACTTCCACAACTGTGTGTCATGATACAGGTTAAGTCTGGTCTCATTCATACTTCCACAACTGTGTGTCATGATACAGGTTAAGTCTGGTCTCATTCATACTTCCACAACTGTGTGTCATGATACAGGTTAAGTCTGGTCTCATTCATACTTCCACAACTGTGTGTCATGATACAGGTTAAGTCTGGTCTCATTCATACTTCCACAACTGTGTGTCATGATACAGGTTAAGTCTGGTCTCATTCATACTTCCACAACTGTGTGTCATGATACAGGTTAAGTCTGGTCTCATTCACACTTCCACAACTGTGTGTCATGATACAGGTTAAGTCTGGTCTCATTCACACTTCCACAACTGTGTGTCATGATACAGGTTAAGTCTGGTCTCATTCATACTTCCACAACTGTGTGTCATGATACAGGTTAAGTCTGGTCTCATTCATACTTCCACAACTGTGTGTCATGATACAGGTTAAGTCTGGTCTCATTCATACTTCCACAACTGTGTCATGATACAGGTTAAGTCTGGTCTCATTCATACTTCCACAACTGTGTGTCATGATACAGGTTAAGTCTGGTCTCATTCATACTTCCACAACTGTGTGTCATGATACAGGTTAAGTCTGGTCTCATTCATACTTCCACAACTGTGTGTCATGATACAGGTTAAGTCTGGTCTCATTCATACTTCCACAACTGTGTGTCATGATACAGGTTAAGTCTGGTCTCATTCACACTTCCACAACTGTGTGTCATGATACAGGTTAAGTCTGGTCTCATTCATACTTCCACAACTGTGTGTCATGATACAGGTTAAGTCTGGTCTCATTCACACTTCCACAACTGTGTGTCATGATACAGGTTAAGTCTGGTCTCATTCATACTTCCACAACTGTGTGTCATGATACAGGTTAAGTCTGGTCTCATTCACACTTCCACAACTGTGTGTCATGATACAGGTTAAGTCTGGTCTCATTCATACTTCCACAACTGTGTGTCATGATACAGGTTAAGTCTGGTCTCATTCATACTTCCACAACTGTGTGTCATGATACAGGTTAAGTCTGGTCTCATTCATACTTCCACAACTGTGTGTCATGATACAGGTTAAGTCTGGTCTCATTCATACTTCCACAACTGTGTGTCATGATACAGGTTAAGTCTGGTCTCATTCATACTTCCACAACTGTGTGTCATGATACAGGTTAAGTCTGGTCTCATTCATACTTCCACAACTGTGTGTCATGATACAGGTTAAGTCTGGTCTCATTCATACTTCCACAACTGTGTGTCATACAGGTTAAGTCTGGTCTCATTCATACTTCCACAACTGTGTGTCATGATACAGGTTAAGTCTGGTCTCATTCATACTTCCACAACTGTGTGTCATGATACAGGTTAAGTCTGGTCTCATTCACACTTCCACAACTGTGTGTCATGATACAGGTTAAGTCTGGTCTCATTCACACTTCCACAACTGTGTGTCATGATACAGGTTAAGTCTGGTCTCATTCATACTTCCACAACTGTGTGTCATGATACAGGTTAAGTCTGGTCTCATTCATACTTCCACAACTGTGTCATGATACAGGTTAAGTCTGGTCTCATTCATACTTCCACAACTGTGTGTCATGATACAGGTTAAGTCTGGTCTCATTCATACTTCCACAACTGTGTGTCATGATACAGGTTAAGTCTGGTCTCATTCATACTTCCACAACTGTGTGTCATGATACAGGTTAAGTCTGGTCTCATTCATACTTCCACAACTGTGTGTCATGATACAGGTTAAGTCTGGTCTCATTCATACTTCCACAACTGTGTGTCATGATACAGGTTAAGTCTGGTCTCATTCATACTTCCACAACTGTGTGTCATGATACAGGTTAAGTCTGGTCTCATTCATACTTCCACAACTGTGTGTCATGATACAGGTTAAGTCTGGTCTCATTCATACTTCCACAACTGTGTGTCATGATACAGGTTAAGTCTGGTCTCATTCATACTTCCACAACTGTGTGTCATGATACAGGTTAAGTCTGGTCTCATTCATACTTCCACAACTGTGTGTCATGATACAGGTTAAGTCTGGTCTCATTCATACTTCCACAACTGTGTGTCATGATACAGGTTAAGTCTGGTCTCATTCATACTTCCACAACTGTGTGTCATGATACAGGTTAAGTCTGGTCTCATTCATACTTCCACAACTGTGTGTCATGATACAGGTTAAGTCTGGTCTCATTCATACTTCCACAACTGTGTGTCATGATACAGGTTAAGTCTGGTCTCATTCATACTTCCACAACTGTGTGTCATGATACAGGTTAAGTCTGGTCTCATTCATACTTCCACAACTGTGTGTCATGATACAGGTTAAGTCTGGTCTCATTCACACTTCCACAACTGTGTGTCATAATACAGGTTAAGTCTGGTCTCATTCATACTTCCACAACTGTGTGTCATGATACAGGTTAAGTCTGGTCTCATTCATACTTCCACAACTGTGTGTCATGATACAGGTTAAGTCTGGTCTCATTCATACTTCCACAACTGTGTGTCATGATACAGGTTAAGTCTGGTCTCATTCATACTTCCACAACTGTGTGTCATGATACAGGTTAAGTCTGGTCTCATTCATACTTCCACAACTGTGTGTCATGATACAGGTTAAGTCTGGTCTCATTCATACTTCCACAACTGTGTGTCATGATACAGGTTAAGTCTGGTCTCATTCATACTTCCACAACTGTGTGTCATGATACAGGTTAAGTCTGGTCTCATTCATACTTCCACAACTGTGTGTCATGATACAGGTTAAGTCTGGTCTCATTCATACTTCCACAACTGTGTGTCATGATACAGGTTAAGTCTGGTCTCATTCATACTTCCACAACTGTGTGTCATGATACAGGTTAAGTCTGGTCTCATTCACACTTCCACAACTGTGTGTCATGATACAGGTTAAGTCTGGTCTCATTCATACTTCCACAACTGTGTGTCATGATACAGGTTAAGTCTTGTCTCATTCATACTTCCACAACTATGTGTCATGATACAGGTTATGTCTGGTCTCATTCATACTTCCACAACTTTGTGTCATGATACAGGTTAAGTCTGGTCTCATTCATACTTCCACAACTGTGTGTCATGATACAGGTTAAGTCTGGTCTCATTCATACTTCCACAACTGTGTGTCATGATACAGGTTAAGTCTGGTCTAATTCATACTTCCACAACTGTGTGTCATTATACAGGTTAAGTCTGGTCTAATTCATACTTCCACAACTGTGTGTCATGATACAGGTTAAGTCTGGTCTCATTCACACTTCCACATCTGTGTGTCATTATACAGGTTAAGTCTGGTCTCCTTCATACTTCCACAACTGTGTGTCATGATACAGGTTAAGTCTGGTCTCATTCACACTTCCACAACTCTGTGTCATGATACAGGTTAAGTCTGGTCTCATTCGTACTTCCACAACTGTGTCATGATACAGGTTAAGTCAGTTCTCATTCATACCTCCACAACTATGTGTCATGATACAGGTCTCTGGTCTCAATCATACTTCCACAACTGTGTGTCATGATACAGGTTAAGTCTGGTTTCATTCATACTTCCACAACTGTGTGTCATGATACAGGTTAAGTCAGTTCTCATTATTACTTCCACAACTGTGTGTAATGATACAGGTTAAGTCAGTTCTCATTTATTCTTCCACAACTATGTGTCATGATACAGGTCTCTGGTCTCATTCATACTTCCATAACTGTGTGTCATGATACAGGTTAAGTCTGGTCTCATTCATACTTCCACAACTGTGTGTCATGATACAGGTTAAGTCTGGTCTCATTCACACTTCCACAATTATGTGTCATAATACAGGTTAAGTCTGGTCTCATTCATACTTCCACAACTGTGTGTCATGATACAGGTTAAGCCTGGTCTCATTCACACTTCCACAACTGTGTGTCATGATACAGGTTAAGTCTGGTCTCATTCACACTTCCACAACTGTGTTTCATGATACAGTCTAAATCAGGTCTCATTCATACTTCCACAACTGTGTGTCATGATACAGGTTAAGTCTGGTCTCATTCATACTTCCACAACTGTGTGTCATGATACAGGTTAAGTCTGGTCTCATTCGTACTTCCACAACTGTGTCATGATACAGGTTAAGTCTGGTCTCATTCATACTTCCACAACTGTGTGTCATGATACAGGTTAAGTCTGGTCTCATTCGTACTTCCACAACTATGTGTCATGATACAGGTTATGTCTGGTCTAATTCATACTTCCACATCTTTGTGTCATGATACAGGTTAAGTCTGGTCTCTTTCATACTTCCACAACTGTGTGTCATGATACAGGTTAAGTCTGGTCTCATTCACACTTCCACAACTGTGTGTCATAATACAGGTTAAGTCTGGTCTAATTCATACTTCCACAACTGTGTGTCATGATACAGGTTAAGTCTGGTCTCATTCACACTTTCACATCTGTGTGTCATTATACAGGTTAAGTCTGGTCTCCTTCATACTTCCACAACTGTGTGTCATGATACAGGTTAAGTCTGGTCTCATTCACACTTCCACAACTCTGTGTCATGATACAGGTTAAGTCTGGTCTCATTCGTACTTCCACAACTGTGTCATGATACAGGTTAAGTCAGTTCTCATTCATTCCTCCACAACTATGTGTCATGATACATGTCTCTGGTCTCAATCATACTTCCACAACTGTGTGTCATGATACAGGTTAAGTCTGGTTTCATTCATACTTCCACAACTGTGTGTCATGATACAGGTTAAGTCAGTTCTCATTCATACTTCCACAACTGTGTGTAATGATACAGGTTAAGTCTGGTCTCATTCATACTTCCACAACTGTGTCATTATACAGGTTAAGTCTGGTCTTATTCATACTTCAACAACTGTGTGTCATGATACAGGTTAAGCCTGGTCTCATTCATACTTCCACAACTGTGTGTCATGATACAGGTTAAGTCTGGTCTCATTCATACTTCCACAACTGTGTGTCATGATACAGGTTAAGTCTGGTCTCATTCACACTTCTACAACTGTGTGTCATGATACAGTCTAAATCAGGTCTCATTCACACTTCCACAACTGTGTGTCATGATACAGGTTAAGTCTGGTCTCATTCGTACTTCCACAACTGTGTGTCATGATACAGGTTAAGTCTGGTCTCATTCGTACTTCCACAACTGTGCCATGATACAGGTTAAGTCTGGTCTCATTCATACTTCCACAACTGTGTGTCATGATACAGGTTAAGTCTGGTCTCATTCATACTTCCACAACTATGTTTCATGATACAGGTTAAGTCTGGTCTCATTCATACTTCCACATGTGTGTGTCATGATTCAGGTTAAGTCTGGTCTCATTCACACTTCCACAACTGTGTGTCATGATACAGGTTAAGTCTGGTCTCATTTATACTTTCACAACTGTGTGTCATGATACAGGTTAAGTCTGTTCTCATTCATACTTCCACAACTGTGTGTCATGATACAGCTTAAGTCTGGTCTCATTCATACTTCCACAACTGTGTGTAATGATACAGGTTAAGTCTGGTCTCATTCATACTTCCACAACTGTGTCATGATACAGGTTAAGTCTGGTCTCATTCATACTTCCACATGTGTGTGTCATGATTCAGGTTAAGTCTGGTCTCATTCACACTTCCACAACTGTATGTCATGTCATGATACAGGTTAAGTCTGGTCTCATTCATAGTCTTCCACTTCCACAACTGTGTGTCATGATTCAGGTTAAGTCTGGTCTCATTCATACTTCCACAACTGTGTGTCATGATACAGGTTAAGTCTAGTCTCATTCATACTTCCACAACTGTGTGTCATGATACAGGTTAAGTCTAGTCTCATTCATACTTCCACAACTGTGTGTCATGATACAGGTTAAGTCTAGTCTCATTCATACTTCCACAACTGTGTGTCATGTTACAGGTTAAGTCTGGTCTCATTCATACTTCTACAACTGTGTGTCATGATACAGGTTAAGTCTGGTCTCATTCATACTTCCACAACTGTGTGTCATGATACAGGTTAAGTCTGGTCTCATTCATACTTCCACAACTGTGTGTCATGATACAGGTTAAGTCTGGTCTCATTCATACTTCCACAACTGTGTGTCATGATACAGGTTAAGTCTGGTCTAATTCATACTTCCACAACTGTGTGTCATGATACAGGTTAAGTCTAATCTCATTCATACTGCCAGAACTGTGTGTCATGATACAGGTTAAGTCTAATCTCATTCATACTTCCACAACTGTGTGTCATGATACAGGTTAAGTCTGGTCTCATTCATACTTCCACAACTGTGTGTCATGATACATGATGCTAGAAGTGTATCTTATAGAATATAGATGGTGTGAGAATGTTTACGATAGGGTAGTCCACAGTTCTTACTGAATATTGTCTTTTACTAATGTGACTAATTCAGACATGTTTATATGACGAGGCTCTTACCTTGGACTTATATTCCACTTGGGAAATTTTAAAATTACCGTTACCCTACGGGAGACCTTGGAATTCACTCTGTTGATAGGTTGAAAAAGTAATTTGAATTGTCAATAATCACTTGAAACGTATCTCACAAATGACGCGTCTAAATAATACTCATGTTAAAAGTAGGCTTAATAGGTCTAGGAATCATTCTTTATAAAAACATGTAGAAAAATATGTGGTTTATCAACTGTCGATCAACAAGGGAAAAAACTGTATGCAGCAGACAAGTTTCGAACAGGAACAACTAGGAACAAGCACGCGCTTGAACGATCGGAGATGAAGTTCACTTGGCTCGACTATCATACCTAGCGAGGTAAAACGGAAAATAATGAATAGCGTCAAGTTGTTGTTTTTTTCCGTTTTTACTGTTGAAAGTTTGACAAGATATATATGGATTACTACTCTTATTTCGCCTGGTCGTATGCTTGGAAAGCTTACGTGTGAATATACGATGGTAAATATATTCAATAAAGCCAGCGTCACAAGGAACGGTGGTGAAAAACGATTGTATGTTACTAGTTGTGAAAACAAACACCAGAACAATAAGAAATGGAATTTTATAGAAGAAAATGTAATATAATAACATTAACTACACCTGCATGTATATACAGTTAGTTTCTTCTTAAATATAACATTTTAGCAATACTCTTTTATCTATACGATGTACTAATCGTTCAACAGAACATTGGACTATGGTCCTAATGTGGATACTTAAACAGGTATTGTAGGTGTTCCTTTCTCCGCCATTTCAAACACAGGATTATAAACTAACTGACAACATGATGGGATGTTTAGAGAAATAGTAATTAACGACTTAAGTATGAATTATGGTCATTTTCCTGACAGTTTCTTGTCACTCCTTTAAGTAAATTATGGTCATTTTCCTGACAGTTTCTTGTCACTCCTTTAAGTAAATTATGGTCATTTTACTAATAGTTTCTTGTCACCCCTTTAAGTAAATTATGTTCATTTTACTAATAGTTTGTTGTCACTCCTTTAAGTAAATTATGGTCATTTTACTAATAGTTTGTTGTCACTCCTTCAAGTAAATTATGGTCATTTTACTAATAGTTTGTTGTTACACCTTTAAGTAAATTATGGTCATTTTACTAATAGTTTGTTGTCACTCCTTCAAGTAAATTATGGTCATTTTACTAATAGTTTGTTGTTACACCTTTCAGTAAATTATGGTCATTTTACTAATTGTTTGTTGTTACACCTTTAAGTAAATTATGGTCATTTTACTAATAGTTTGTTGTTACACCTTTAAGTAAATTATGGTCATTTTACTAATAGTTTGTTGTTACACCTTTCAGTAAATTATGGCCATTTTACTAATAGTTTGTTGTTACACCTTTAAGTAAATTATGGTCATTTTTCTAGTAGTTTGTTGTTACACCTTCAATTAAATTATGGTCGTTCTGCTGACAGTTTATTGTCAATCTTTCAAGTAAATTATGGCCATTTTACTAATAGTTTGTTGTTACACCTTTAAGAATATTATGTTCGTTTTTCTTACAGTTTATTGTCAATCTCTCAAATAAAGTATGGTCATTTTCCTGATAGTTTGTTGTTAATTTCTCAAGTAAGTTATGGTCGATCTTATTTCACACTGCACAATAATAACACAGTTACTACATAGTAAGTTGTTATTTCACACTGCACAATAATAACACAGTTACTACATAGTAAGTTGTTATTTCACACTGCACAATAATAACACAGTTACTACATAGTAAGTTGTTATTTCACACTGCACAATAATAACGCAGTTACTACATAGTAAGTTGTTGCTTCACTCTACACACTAATCACACAGCTACTACACACGAAGTTATGATTTCACATTAAATATTGAAGTTCTAATTTCGCACCACAGATTAATCACCCAGCTACTACACACGAAGTTATGATTTCACATTAAATATTGAAGTTCTAATTTCGCACCACACATTAATCACCCAGCTATTACACACGAAGTTATGATTTCACATCAGATTTATGGTTTTTCTCAATACTTCTGGTTTGAATATAAGATCCTTGCTGTACATCACTGAAAAATTTATTTAACCTACCAACAGGACCGATTTACTAATGAACGTTTATTAACAAATGAGGTTACGCAACGTGAATGATGCAGCAGTCTTGTGGGGTGAACCTGAGGGGTTTTGTATCTGGGGTTGGTTCGCAAAACTGTAGTCATTGTGATAAAGATGGAGAGACAGATTACATAACTTGTTGGTTTTCTATCTGAGCTTAACAATAATAAAACTTATTTCGTTTTCTTCTGAAAGTGCCAGTATATTGTAATAGACTTATGTTCACAGAAATAACAAATAACCAGAACTTGTCCATTTCGATCCACATTGGCTATCTTGTCTCAGTTCGTAAAGTTGCATCAGGTCAGCTTGGCCGAGAGTTGCTACACCATAATAAAACTGCATATGTTTAAATCATCTGTAAGCTAAATCTGTTTATTGCTAATATATTTAATGGAATATCTATCCCTACCGTCAAAATTACCGCTGGGTCTCCAGAGGAGGGCTTCTCTAGTCAATATTTTGAATATCTATCCCTACCGTCAAACTTACCGCTGGGTCTCCAGAGGAGGGCTTCTCTAGTCAATATTTTGAATATCTATCCTTACCGTCAAACTTACCGCTGGGTCTCCAGAGGAGGGCTTCTCTAGTCAATATTTTGACTATCTATCCCTACCGTCAAACTTACCGCTGGGTCTCCAGAGGAGGGCTTTTCTAGTCAATATTTTGAATATCTATCCCTACCGTCAAACTTACCGCTGGGTCTCCAGAGGAGGGCTTCTCTAGTCAATATTTTGAATATCTATCCCTACCGTCAAACTTACCGCTGGGTCTCCAGAGGAGGGCTTCTCTAGTCAATATTTTGAACAATATGTTCATGAAATATTTTTATAAATGTGGCTCTTTCATCAACATTATATTATGATTTGTGGCGAAGCGGGTTAAGGTATAGGTTAGGTTAGGGTTAAGGTATAGGACTTTTGCATTTAGAAACAGTTGGTTTAAATTAATGTTTATCCACTGCAGCTACATTATATATGAATCGGAAATTGATCTCAAGTGGAAATGAATATTACTTGAAAATGTAAACAATGTTACAAATAGTTCGTCTATACTTCTCACTGTTAGTATATAAACAATGTTACAAAGAGTTCCTCTATACTTCTCACTGTTAGTATATAAACAATGTTACAAAGAGTTCGTCTATGTTTCTCACTGTTAGTATATAAACAATGTTACAAAGAGTTCGTCTATACTGTTAGTATATGTAAAACAATACAAAGAGTTTCTCACTGTTAGTATATAAACAATGTTACAAAGAGTTCGTCTATGTTTCTCACTGTTAGTATATAAACAATGTTACAAAGAGTTCGTCTATACTTCTCACTGTTAGTATATAAACAATGTTACAAAGAGTTCGTCTATACTTTCTCACTGTTAGTATATAAACAATGTTACAAAGAGTTCGTCTATGTTTCTCACTGTTAGTATATAAACAATGTTACAAAGAGTTCGTCTATACTTCTCACTGTTAGTATATAAACAATGTTACAAAGAGTTCGTCTATACTTCTCACTGTTAGTATATAAACAATGTTACAAAGAGTTCGTCTATACTTCTCACTGTTAGTATATAAACAATGTTACAAAGAGTTCGTCTATACTTCTCACTGTTAATATATAAACAATGTTACAAAGAGTTCGTCTATGTTTCTCACTGTTAATATATAAACAATGTTACAAAGAGTTCGTCTATGTTTCTCACTGTTAGTATATAAACAATGTTACAAAGAGTTCGTCTATACTTCTCACTCTTAGTATATAAACAATGTTACAAAGAGTTCGTCTATGTTTCTCACTGTTAGTATATAAACAATGTTACAAAGAGTTCGTCTATACTTCTCACTGTTAGTATATAAACAATGTTACAAAGAGTTCGTCTATACTTCTCACTGTTAGTATATAAACAATGTTACAAAGAGTTCGTCTATACTTCTCACTGTTAGTATATAAACAATGTTACAAAGAGTTCGTCTATGTTTCTCACTGTTAATATATAAACAATGTTACAAAGAGTTCGTCTATGTTTCTCACTGTTAGTATATAAACAATGTTACAAAGAGTTCGTCTATACTTCTCACTGTTAGTATATAAACAATGTTACAAAGAGTTCGTCTATGTTTCTCACTGTTAGTATATAAACAATGTTACAAAGAGTTCGTCTATACTTCTCACTGTTAGTATATAAACAATGTTACAAAGAGTTCGTCTATGTTTCTCACTGTTAGTATATAAACAATGTTACAAAGAGTTCGTCTATACTTCTCACTGTTAGTATATAAACAATGTTACAAAGAGTTCGTCTATACTTCTCACTGTTAGTATATAAACAATGTTACAAAGAGTTCGTCTATACTTCTCACTCTTAGTATATAAACAATGTTACAAAGAGTTCGTCTATATTTCTCACTGTTACTGTTAGTATATAAACAATGTTACAAAGAGTTCGTCTATGTTTCTCACTGTTAATATATAAACAATGTTACAAAGAGTTCGTCTATACTTCTCACTGTTAGTATATAAACAATGTTACAAATAGTTCGTCTATACTTCTCACTGTTAGTATATAAACAATGTTACAAAGAGTTCGTCTATACTTCTCACTGTTAGTATATAAACAATGTTACAAAGAGTTCGTCTATACTTCTCACTGTTAGTATATAAACAATGTTACAAAGAGTTCGTCTATGTTTCTCACTGTTAGTATATAAACAATGTTACAAAGAGTTCGTCTATACTTCTCACTGTTAGTATATAAACAATGTTACAAAGAGTTCGTCTATACTTCTCACTGTTAGTATATAAACAATGTTACAAAGAGTTCGTCTATACTTCTCACTGTTAATATATAAACAATGTTACAAAGAGTTCGTCTATGTTTCTCACTGTTAATATATAAACAATGTTACAAAGAGTTCGTCTATGTTTCTCACTGTTAGTATATAAACAATGTTACAAAGAGTTCGTCTATACTTCTCACTGTTAGTATATAAACAATGTTACAAAGAGTTCGTCTATGTTTCTCACTGTTAGTATATAAACAATGTTACAAAGAGTTCGTCTATACTTCTCACTGTTAGTATATAAACAATGTTACAAAGAGTTCGTCTATGTTTCTCACTGTTAGTATATAAACAATGTTACAAAGAGTTCGTCTATGTTTCTCACTGTTAGTATATAAACAATGTTACAAAGAGTTCGTCTTAGTATATAAACAATGTTACAAAGAGTTCGTCTTCTCACTGTTAGTATATAAACAATGTTACAAAGAGTTCGTCTATACTTCTCACTGTTAGTATATAAACAATGTTACAAAGAGTTCGTCTATGTTTCTCACTGTTAGTATATAAACAATGTTACAAAGAGTTCGTCTATACTTCTCACTGTTAGTATATAAACAATGTTACAAAGAGTTCGTCTATACTTCTCACTGTTAGTATATAAACAATGTTACAAAGAGTTCGTCTATACTTCTCACTGTTAGTATATAAACAATGTTACAAAGAGTTCGTCTATACTTCTCACTGTTAGTATATAAACAATGTTACAAAGAGTTCGTCTATGTTTCTCACTGTTAATATATAAACAATGTTACAAAGAGTTCGTCTATACTTCTCACTGTTAGTATATAAACAATGTTACAAAGAGTTCGTCTATACTTCTCACTGTTAGTATATAAACAATGTTACAAAGAGTTCGTCTATACTTCTCACTGTTAGTATATAAACAATGTTACAAAGAGTTCGTCTATGTTTCTCACTGTTAATATATAAACAATGTTACAAAGAGTTCGTCTATACTTCTCACTGTTAGTATATAAACAATGTTACAAAGAGTTCGTCTATACTTCTCACTGTTAGTATATAAACAATGTTACAAAGAGTTCGTCTATGTTTCTCACTGTTAGTATATAAACAATGTTACAAAGAGTTCGTCTATACTTCTCACTGTTAGTATATAAACAATGTTACAAAAGTTCGTCTATACTTCTCACTGTTAGTATATCTATCGTCTATACTCACTGTTAGTATATAAACAATGTTACAAAGAGTTCGTCTATACTTCTCACTGTTAGTATATAAACAATGTTACAAAGAGTTCGTCTATACTTCTCACTGTTAGTATATAAACAATGTTACAAAGAGTTCGTCTATGTTTCTCACTGTTAATATATAAACAATGTTACAAAGAGTTCGTCTATACTTCTCACTGTTAGTATATAAACAATGTTACAAAGAGTTCGTCTATACTTCTCACTGTTAGTATATAAACAATGTTACAAAGAGTTCGTCTAGTTCGTCTATACTTCTCACTGTTAGTATATAAACAATGTTACAAAGAGTTCGTCTATACTTCTCACTGTTAGTATATAAACAATGTTACAAAGAGTTCGTCTATACTTCTCACTGTTAGTATATAAACAATGTTACAAAGAGTTCGTCTATACTTCTCACTGTTAGTATATAAACAATGTTACAAAGAGTTCGTCTATGTTTCTCACTGTTAGTATATAAACAATGTTACAAAGAGTTCGTCTATACTTCTCACTGTTAGTATATAAACAATGTTACAAAGAGTTCGTCTATGTTTCTCACTGTTAGTATATAAACAATGTTACAAATGAGTTCGTCTATACTTCTCACTGTTAGTATATAAACAATGTTACAAAGAGTTCGTCTATACTTCTCACTGTTAGTATATAAACAATGTTACAAAGAGTTCGTCTATACTTCTCACTGTTAGTATATAAACAATGTTACAAAGAGTTCGTCTATACTTCTCACTGTTAGTATATAAACAATGTTACAAAGAGTTCGTCTATACTTCTCACTGTTAATATATAAACAATGTTACAAAGAGTTCGTCTATGTTTCTCACTGTTAGTATATAAACAATGTTACAAAGAGTTCGTCTATGTTTCTCACTGTTAGTATATAAACAATGTTACAAAGAGTTCGTCTATGTTTCTCACTGTTAGTATATAAACAATGTTACAAAGAGTTCGTCTATACTTCTCACTGTTAGTATATAAACAATGTTACAAAGAGTTCGTCTATACTTCTCACTGTTAGTATATAAACAATGTTACAAAGAGTTCGTCTATACTTCTCACTGTTAGTATATAAACAATGTTACAAAGAGTTCGTCTATACTTCTCACTGTTAGTATATAAACAATGTTACAAAGAGTTCGTCTATACTTCTCACTGTTAGTATATAAACAATGTTACAAAGAGTTCGTCTATGTTTCTCACTGTTAGTATATAAACAATGTTACAAAGAGTTCGTCTATACTTCTCACTGTTAGTATATAAACAATGTTACAAAGAGTTCGTCTATACTTCTCACTGTTAGTATATAAACAATGTTACAAAGAGTTCGTCTATACTTCTCACTGTTAGTATATAAACAATGTTACAAAGAGTTCGTCTATACTTCTCACTGTTAGTATATAAACAATGTTACAAAGAGTTCGTCTATACTTCTCACTGTTAGTATATAAACAATGTTACAAAGAGTTCGTCTATACTTCTCACTGTTAGTATATAAACAATGTTACAAAGAGTTCGTCTATGTTTCTCACTGTTAGTATATAAACAATGTTACAAAGAGTTCGTCTATGTTTCTCACTGTTAGTATATAAACAATGTTACAAAGAGTTCGTCTATACTTCTCACTGTTAGTATATAAACAATGTTACAAAGAGTTCGTCTATACTTCTCACTGTTAGTATATAAACAATGTTACAAAGAGTTCGTCTATACTTCTCACTGTTAGTATATAAACAATGTTACAAAGAGTTCGTCTATACTTCTCACTGTTAGTATATAAACAATGTTACAAAGAGTTCGTCTATGTTTCTCACTGTTAGTATATAAACAATGTTACAAAGAGTTCGTCTATCGTCTATACTTCTCACTGTTAGTATATAAACAATGTTACAAAGAGTTCGTCTACTTCTCACTGTTAGTATATAAACAATGTTACAGTTCGTCTATGTTTTCACTGTATATAAACAATGTTACAAAGAGTTCGTCTATACTTCTCACTGTTAGTATATAAACAATGTTACAAAGAGTTCTATACTTCTCACTGTTAGTATATAAACAATGTTACAAAGAGTTCGTCTATACTTCTCACTGTTAGTATATAAACAATGTTACAAAGAGTTCGTCTATACTTCTCACTGTTAGTATATAAACAATGTTACAAAGAGTTCGTCTATACTTCTCACTGTTAGTATATAAACAATGTTACAAAGAGTTCGTCTATACTTCTCACTGTTAGTATATAAACAATGTTACAAAGAGTTCGTCTATACTTCTCACTGTTAGTATATAAACAATGTTACAAAGAGTTCGTCTATGTTTCTCACTGTTAGTATATAAACAATGTTACAAAGAGTTCGTCTATACTTCTCACTGTTAGTATATAAACAATGTTACAAAGAGTTCGTCTATGTTTCTCACTGTTAGTATATAAACAATGTTACAAAGAGTTCGTCTATACTTCTCACTGTTAGTATATAAACAATGTTACAAAGAGTTCGTCTATACTTCTCACTGTTAGTATATAAACAATGTTACAAAGAGTTCGTCTATACTTCTCACTGTTAGTATATAAACAATGTTACAAAGAGTTCGTCTATACTTCTCACTGTTAGTATATAAACAATGTTGTTTCTACTGTTAGTATATAAACAATGAGTTCGTCTATGTTTCTCACTGTTAGTATATAAACAATGTTACAAAGAGTTCGTCTATGTTTCTCACTGTTAGTATATAAACAATGTTACAAAGAGTTCGTCTATGTATTCAATGTTCACTGTTTTAGTATATAAACAATGTTACAAAGAGTTCGTCTATACTTCTCACTGTTAGTATATAAACAATGTTACAAAGAGTTCGTCTATACTTCTCACTGTTAGTATATAAACAATGTTACAAAGAGTTCGTCTATACTTCTCACTGTTAGTATATAAACAATGTTACAAAAGAGTTCGTCTATGTTTCTCACTGTTAGTATATAAACAATGTTACAAAAGTTCGTCTAGTTTCTCACTGTTAGTATATAAACAATGTTACAAAGAGTTCGTCTATTCTCACTGTTAGTATATAAACAATGTTACAAAGAGTTCGTCTATACTTCTCACTGTTAGTATATAAACAATGTTACAAAGAGTTCGTCTATACTTCTCACTGTTAGTATATAAACAATGTTACAAAGAGTTCGTCTATACTTCTCACTGTTAGTATATAAACAATGTTACAAAGAGTTCGTCTATACTTCTCACTGTTAGTATATAAACAATGTTACAAAGAGTTCGTCTATACTTCTCACTGTTAGTATATAAACAATGTTACAAAGAGTTCGTCTATACTTCTCACTGTTAGTATATAAACAATGTTACAAAGAGTTCGTCTATACTTCTCACTGTTAGTATATAAACAATGTTACAAAGAGTTCGTCTATACTTCTCACTGTTAGTATATAAACAATGTTACAAAGAGTTCGTCTATGTTTCTCACTGTTAGTATATAAACAATGTTACAAAGAGTTCGTCTATGTTTCTCACTGTTAGTATATAAACAATGTTACAAAGAGTTCGTCTATACTTCTCACTGTTAGTATATAAACAATGTTACAAAGAGTTCGTCTATGTTTCTCACTGTTAGTATATAAACAATGTTACAAAGAGTTCGTCTATACTTCTCACTGTTAGTATATAAACAATGTTACAAAGAGTTCGTCTATACTTCTCACTGTTAGTATATAAACAATGTTACAAAGAGTTCGTCTATGTTTCTCACTGTTAGTATATAAACAATGTTACAAAGAGTTCGTCTATGTTTCTCACTGTTAGTATATAAACAATGTTACAAAGAGTTCGTCTATGTTTCTCACTGTTAGTATATAAACAATGTTACAAAGAGTTCGTCTATACTTCTCACTGTTAGTATATAAACAATGTTACAAAGAGTTCGTCTATACTTCTCACTGTTAGTATATAAACAATGTTACAAAGAGTTCGTCTATGTTTCACTCACTGTTAGTATATAAACAATGTTACAAAGAGTTCGTCTATGTTTCTCACTGTTAGTATATAAACAATGTTACAAAGAGTTCGTCTATGTTTCTCACTGTTAGTATATAAACAATGTTACAAAGAGTTCGTCTATGTTTCTCACTGTTAGTATATAAACAATGTTACAAAGAGTTCGTCTATACTTCTCACTGTTAGTATATAAACAATGTTACAAAGAGTTCGTCTATGTTTCTCACTGTTAGTATATAAACAATGTTACAAAGAGTTCGTCTATACTTCTCACTGTTAGTATATAAACAATGTTACAAAGAGTTCGTCTATGTTTCTCACTGTTAGTATATAAACAATGTTACAAAGAGTTCGTCTATGTTTCTCACTGTTAGTATATAAACAATGTTACAAAGAGTTCGTCTATGTTTCTCACTGTTAGTATATAAACAATGTTACAAAGAGTTCGTCTATACTTCTCACTGTTAGTATATAAACAATGTTACAAAGAGTTCGTCTATGTTTCTCACTGTTAGTATATAAACTTCTCACTGTTAGTATATAAACAATGTTACAAAGAGTTCGTCTATACTTCTCGCTGTTAGTATATAAACAATGTTACAAAGAGTTCGTCTATACTTCTCACTGTTAGTATATAAACAATGTTACAAAGAGTTCGTCTATAGTTCTCACTGTTAGTATATAAACAATGTTACAAAGAGTTCGTCTATACTTCTCACTGTTAGTATATAAACAATGTTACAAAGAGTTCGTCTATGTTTCTCACTGTTAGTATATAAACAATGTTACAAAGAGTTCGTCTATGTTTCTCACTGTTAGTATATAAACAATGTTACAAAGAGTTCGTCTATACTTCTCACTGTTAGTATATAAACAATGTTACAAAGAGTTCGTCTATACTTCTCACTGTTAGTATATAAACAATGTTACAAAGAGTTCGTCTATGTTTCTCACTGTTAGTATATAAACAATGTTACAAAGAGTTCGTCTATGTTTCTCACTGTTAGTATATAAACAATGTTACAAAGAGTTCGTCTATACTTCTCACTGTTAGTATATAAACAATGTTACAAAGAGTTCGTCTATGTCTATATTTCTCACTGTTAGTATATAAACAATGTTACAAAGAGTTCGTCTATGTTTCTCACTGTTAGTATATAAACAATGTTACAAAGAGTTCGTCTATACTTCTCACTGTTAGTATATAAACAATGTTACAAAGAGTTCGTCTATGTTTCTCACTGTTAGTATATAAACAATGTTACAAAGAGTTCGTCTATACTTCTCACTGTTAGTATATAAACAATGTTACAAAGAGTTCGTCTATACTTCTCACTGTTAGTATATAAACAATGTTACAAAGAGTTCGTCTATGTTTCTCACTGTTAGTATATAAACAATGTTACAAAGAGTTCGTCTATGTTTCTCACTGTTAGTATATAAACAATGTTACAAAGAGTTCGTCTATGTTTCTCACTGTTAGTATATAAACAATGTTACAAAGAGTTCGTCTATGTTTCTCACTGTTAGTATATAAACAATGTTACAAAGAGTTCGTCTATGTTTCTCACTGTTAGTATATAAACAATGTTACAAAGAGTTCGTCTATACTTCTCACTGTTAGTATATAAACAATGTTACAAAGAGTTCGTCTATACTTCTCACTGTTAGTATATAAACAATGTTACAAAGAGTTCGTCTATACTTCTCACTGTTAGTATATAAACAATGTTACAAAGAGTTCGTCTATGTTTCTCACTGTTAATATATAAACAATGTTACAAATAGTTCGTCTATGTTTCTCACTGTTAGTATATAAACAATGTTACAAATAGTTCGTCTATGTTTCTCACTGTTAGTATATAAACAATGTTACAAAGAGTTCGTCTATGTTTCTCACTGTTAGTATATAAACAATGTTACAAAGAGTTCGTCTATACTTCTCACTGTTAGTATATAAACAATGTTACAAAGAGTTCGTCTATACTTCTCACTGTTAGTATATAAACAATGTTACAAAGAGTTCGTCTATACTTCTCGCTGTTAGTATATAAACAATGTTACAAAGAGTTCGTCTATACTTCTCACTGTTAGTATATAAACAATGTTACAAAGAGTTCGTCTATAGTTCTCACTGTTAGTATATAAACAATGTTACAAAGAGTTCGTCTATACTTCTCACTGTTAGTATATAAACAATGTTACAAAGAGTTCGTCTATGTTTCTCACTGTTAGTATATAAACAATGTTACAAAGAGTTCGTCTATGTTTCTCACTGTTAGTATATAAACAATGTTACAAAGAGTTCGTCTATACTTCTCACTCTTAGTATATAAACAATGTTACAAAGAGTTCGTCTATACTTCTCACTGTTAATATATAAACAATGTTACAAAGAGTTCGTCTATGTTTCTCACTGTTAGTATATAAACAATGTTACAAAGAGTTCGTCTATACTTCTCACTGTTAGTATATAAACAATGTTACAAAGAGTTCGTCTATACTTCTCACTGTTAATATATAAACAATGTTACAAAGAGTTCGTCTATATTTCTCACTGTTAGTATATAAACAATGTTACAAAGAGTTCGTCTATACTTCTCACTGTTAGTATATAAACAATGTTACAAAGAGTTCGTCTATACGTCTCACTGTTAGTATATAAACAATGTTACAAAGAGTTCGTCTATACTTCTCACTGTTAGTATATAAACAATGTTACAAAGAGTTCGTCTATGTTTCTCACTGTTAGTATATAACCAATGTTACAAAGAGTTCGTCTATGTTTCTCACTGTTAGTATATAACCAATGTTACAAAGAGTTCGTCTATGTTTCTCACTATTAGTATATAACCAATGTTACAAAGAGTTCGTCTATGTTTCTCACTGTTAGTATATTCCGCTTTTGTAGACTTAATAGAGATGTACACTGGTCTTAACATTACCACTCTTGTGCATATATATCCTTAGTGAGCTATATTAACCTGTTTATATTTTTTAAAGATGTATATCGATTGAAAACAAATATTTTTCTTTTTTATACTCTCGTTCTCAATACTTATTATTAATTTAATGGTTTATTTATATTCTCGTTCTCAATACTTATTATTAATTTAATGGTTTATTTATATTCTCGTTCTCAATACTTATTAATTTAATGGTTTTTTTATATTCTCGTTCTCAATACTTATTAATTTAATGGTTTATTTATATTCTCGTTCTCAATACTTATTATTAATTTAATGGTTTATTTATATTCTCGTTCTCAATACTTATTAATTTAATGGTTTATTTATATTCTCGTTCTCAATACTTATTATTAATTTAATGGTTTATTTATATTCTCGTTCTCAATACTTATTAATTTAATGTTTTATTTATATTCTCGTTCTCAATACTTATTATTAATTTAATGGTTTATTTATATTCTCGTTCTCAATACTTATTATTAATTTAATGGTTTATTTATATCCTCGTTCTCAATACTTATTAATTTAATGGTTTATTTATATTCTCGTTCTCAATACTTATTAATTTAATGGTTTATTTATATTCTCGTTCTCAATACTTATTATTAATTTAATGGTTTATTTATATTCTCGTTCTCAATACTTATTATTAATTTAATGGTTTATTTTTATTCTCGTTCTCAATACTTATTAATTTAATGGTTTATTTATATTCTCGTTCTCAATACTTATTAATTTAATGGTTTATTTATATTCTCGTTCTCAATACTTATTATTAATTTAATGGTTTATTTATATCCTCGTTCTCAATACTTATTAATTTAATGGTTTATTTATATTCTCGTTCTCAATACTTATTATTAATTTAATGGTTTATTTATATTCTCGTTCTCAATTCTTATTAATTTAATGGTTTATTTATATTCTCGTTCTCAATACTTATTATTAATTTAATGGTTTATTTATATTCTCGTTCTCAATACTTATTATTAATTTAATGGTTTATTTATATCCTCGTTCTCAATACTTATTAATTTACTGGTTTATTTATATTCTCGTTCTCAATACTTATTATTAATTTAATGGTTTATTTATATTCTCGTTCTCAATACTTATTATTAATTTAATGGTTTATGTATATTCTCGTTCTCAATACTTATTATTAATTTAATGGTTTATTTATATTTTCGTTCTCAATACTTATTATTAATTTAATGGTTTATTTATATCCTCGTTCTCAATACTTATTAATTTAATGGTTTATTTATATTCTCGTTCTCAATACTTATTATTAATTTAATGGTTTATTTATATTCTCGTTCTCAATACTTATTATTAATTTAATGGTTTATGTATATTCTCGTTCTCAATACTTATTATTAATTTAATGGTTTATTTATATTTTCGTTCTCAATACTTATTATTAATTTAATGGTTTATTTATATCCTCGTTCTCAATACTTATTAATTTAATGGTTTATTTATATTCTCGTTCTCAATACTTATTATTAATTTAATGGTTTATTTATATTCTCGTTCTCAATACTTATTATTAATTTAATGGTTTATTTATATTCTCGTTCTCAATACTTATTAGTTTAATGGTTTATTTATATTCTCGTCTCAATACTTATTTATTTAATGATTTATTTATATTCTCCTTCTCAATACATATTATAAATTTAATGATTTATTTATATTCTCGTTCTCAATACTTATTATTAATTTAATGGTTTATTTATATTCTCGTTCTCAATACTTATTATTAATTTAATGGTTTATTTATATTCTCGTTCTCAATACTTATTATTAATTTAATGGTTTATTTATATTCTCGTTCTCAATACTTATTAATTTAATGGTTTATTTATATTCTCGTCTCAATACTTATTTATTTAATGATTTATTTATATTCTCCTTCTCAATACATATTATAAATTTAATGATTTATTTATATTCTCGTTCTCAATACTTATTATTGTTTGTTTGTTTGTTTGTTTGGGAATTTCTCACAAAGCTACTCGAGGGCTATCTGTGCTAGCCGTCCCTAATTTAGCAGTGTAAGACTAGAGGAAGGCAGCTAGTCATCACCACCCACCGCCAACTCTTGGGCTACTATACTTATTATTAATTTAATGGTTTATTTATATTCTCGTTCTCAATACTTATTATTAATTTAATGATTTATTTATATTCTCGTTCTCAATACTTATTATTAATTTAATGAGTTATTTATTTCAACGCAGATACATTTCATCCCTGCCCATTAATTTTTATTGTCAGATATTTTATCGAATATGTAGAATTAGTTAGGGTTAATCTGCTACAAGTTAAATGACTTGAGTAACTTATCCACCACTATACCAACAACCTTTGTTGTTTTCTCAGTTCACACAACTGACTGAGTTTCTACCTGTATTGAACGTGGGATCTAACTAATGATAACCAAAATGCCTCACCTATTACCTCTTGTAATTAAAGGTCATTTGATAGATCTTTGTCTAACTTACCAATCGATATTCTCATATTTCAACACCTTTCACACAGCATGAAGTACCCAACAGCTTAATGTATCCTCCCCACACCTGCTCATGTAACCATATCCTCATTAATGGTTAATAATAAATGGCAGCCATTCTTCCTTTTTAGAAAACTTTAAGAAACCTCTTGTCTTCCCCCGCTGGGGCAGCAGTTAGTCTACGAACTTACAACCCTAAAATCAGGGGCTCAATTCACCTTGTTGGACACTGCAGATAGCCCGATGCGACGTTCCTATACGAAAAACATACACTCACACACACATACGATTCCAGCCAATATGTATATAATTCATCTTCCAAGACTGCTGTAGTAATGTACTGATCTCATTATGCGGTTTTTTATGTTCTACATCTGTAAGGCCCGGCATGGCCAAGCGTGTTAAGGAGTGCGACTCGTAATCTGAGGGTCACGGGTTCGCATTCCCGTTGCGCCAAACATGTTCGCCCTTTCAGCCGTGGGGCGTTATAATGTGACGGTAAATCCCACTATTCGTTGGTAAAATATTAGCTCAAGAGTTGGCGGTGGGTGGTGATGACTAGCTGCCTTCCCTCTAGTCTTACACTGCTAAATTAGGGACGGCTAGCACAGATAGCCCTCGAGTAGGTTTGTGCGAAATTCAAAAAAACAAACAAATAGAACAAACAATCGACATCTGTCTGGTCAGGTGGTAGATGAGCTATCAGTTAAATATTATCTACCCTCAGAATCCCTATTGTCACCGATATAGTTCCAACCTATTGATTATCTTAAAGGGCCTGGTTGTTAGGGCACTCGTTTTGCGATCTGTGGGTCACGAGTTCGAATCACCGTCGTCCAACATACTTGCCTTTTCGGCAGTGGGTCACTAATGTGACGGTAAATCCCACTGATCGTTGGTAAAAGAGTTTAGGGTTGAATTTATGTGCCTCACAATCAGGGTTTTCAATGGTGGATGTGTTTTAACTGTCACACACCACCTGACCAGACATGTGTGGATGGTGTTAACTAGTCTGTCATTAGGGTTGGCTAGCGTTGATGGTGGTCGAGTTACTAGGCTGGAAATTCACAAACATTCAAGGCTATTTATCTACATTTTATTCCAAACAAGGGTCTGTTAATAATATATATAATGATGCGCTCTATCACTGTTACATTATTAATAACTATTACCAATGTTGCGCTCTATCACTGTTACAATATTAATAACTATTACCAATGATGCGCTCTATCACTGTTACATTATTAATAACTATTACCAATGATGCGCTCTATCACTGTTACATTATTAATAACTATTACCAATGATTGCGCTCTATCGCTGTTACATTATTAATAACTATTACCAATGATGCGCTCTATTACTGTTACATTATTAATGCGCTATTACCAATGATGCGCTCTATCACTGTTGCGTTATTAATATTACTATTATCGCCAAGTATTAAGTGATGCGGCTCTATCACTGTTGCAATATTAATGGTTATTACCAATGATTGCGCTCTATCACTGTTGCATTATTAATAGCTATTACCAATGATGCGCTCTATCACTGTTACAATATTAATAACTATTACCAATGATGCGCTCTATCACTGTTACATTATTAATAACTATTACCAATGATGCGCTCTATCACTGTTACATTATTAATAACTATTACCAATGATGCGCTCTATCACTGTTACATTATTAATAACTATTACCAATGATGCGCTCTATCACTGTTACATTATTAATAACTATTACCAATGATGCGCTCTATCACTGTTGCATTATTAATAACTATTACCAATGATGCGCTCTATCACTGTTGCAATATTAATAACTATTACCAATGATGCGCTCTATCACTGTTGCATTATTAATAACTATTACCAATGATGCGCTCTATCACTGTTACATTATTAATAACTATTACCAATGATGCGCTCTATCACTGTTACATTATTAATAACTATTACCAATGATGCGCTCTATCACTGTTGCATTATTAATAACTATTATGATGCGCTCTATCATGTTACATTATTAATAACTATTACCAATGATGCGCTCTATCACTGTTACATTATTAATAACTATTACCAATGATGCGCTCTATCACTGTTACATTATTAATAACTATTACCAATGATGCGCTCTATCACTGTTGCATTATTAATAACTATTACCAATGATGCGCTCTATCACTGTTGCAATATTAATAACTATTATGATGCGCTCTAACTGTTACATTATTAATAACTATTACCAATGATGCGCTCTATCACTGTTACATTATTAATAACTATTACCAATGATGCGCTCTATCACTGTTACATTATTAATAACTATTACCAATGATGCGCTCTATCACTGTTACATTATTAATAACTATTACCAATGATGCGCTCTATCACTGTTACATTATTAATAACTATTACCAATGATGCGCTCTATCACTGTTACATTATTAATAACTATTACCAATGATGCGCTCTATCACTGTTGCATTATTAATAACTATTACCAATGATGCGCTCTATCACTGTTGCATTATTAATAACTATTACCAATGATGCGCTCTATCACTGTTACATTATTAATAACTATTACCAATGATGCGCTCTATCACTGTTGCAATATTAATAACTATTACCAATGATGCGCTCTATCACTGTTACATTATTAATAACTATTACCAATGATGCGCTCTATCACTGTTACATTATTAATAACTATTACCAATGATGCGCTCTATCACTGTTACATTATTAATAACTATTACCAATGATGCGCTCTATCACTGTTACATTATTAATAACTATTACCAATGATGCGCTCTATCACTGTTACATTATTAATAACTATTACCAATGATGCGCTCTATCACTGTTACATTATTAATAACTATTACCAATGATGCGCTCTATCACTGTTACATTATTAATAACTATTACCAATGATGCGCTCTATCACTGTTGCAATATTAATAACTATTACCAATGATGCGCTCTATCACTGTTGCATTATTAATAACTATTACCAATGATGCGCTCTATCACTGTTACATTATTAATAACTATTACCAATGATGCGCTCTATCACTGTTGCATTATTAATAACTATTACCAATGATGCGCTCTATCACTGTTACATTATTAATAACTATTACCAATGATGCGCTCTATCACTGTTGCATTATTAATAACTATTACCAATGATGCGCTCTATCACTGTTACATTATTAATAACTATTACCAATGATGCGCTCTATCACTGTTGCATTATTAATAACTATTACCAATGATGCGCTCTATCACTGTTGCATTATTAATAACTATTACCAATGATGCGCTCTATCACTGTTGCAATATTAATAACTATTACCAATGATGCGCTCTATCACTGTTGCAATATTAATAACTATTACCAATGATGCGCTCTATCACTGTTGCAATATTAATAACTATTACCAATGATGCGCTCTATCACTGTTACATTATTAATAACTATTACCAATGATGCGCTCTATCACTGTTACATTATTAATAACTATTACCAATGATGCGCTCTATCACTGTTACATTATTAATAACTATTACCAATGATGCGCTCTATCACTGTTGCATTATTAATAACTATTACCAATGATGCGCTCTATCACTGTTGCATTATTAATAACTATTACCAATGATGCGCTCTATCACTGTTACATTATTAATAACTATTACCAATGATGCGCTCTATCACTGTTGCATTATTAATAACTATTACCAATGATGCGCTCTATCACTGTTACAATATTAATAACTATTACCAATGATGCGCTCTATCACTGTTACATTATTAATAACTATTACCAATGATGCGCTCTATCACTGTTGCATTATTAATAATTATTACCAATGATGCGCTCTATCACTGTTACATTATTAATAACTATTACCAATGATGCGCTCTATCACTGTTACATTATTAATAACTATTACCAATGATGCGCTCTATCACTGTTACATTATTAATAACTATTACCAATGATGCGCTCTATCACTGTTGCATTATTAATAACTATTACCAATGATGCGCTCTATCACTGTTGCAATATTAATAACTATTACCAATGATGCGCTCTATCACTGTTACATTATTAATAACTATTACCAATGATGCGCTCTATCACTGTTACAATATTAATAACTATTACCAATGATGCGCTCTATCACTGTTACAATATTAATAACTATTACCAATGATGCGCTCTATCACTGTTACAATATTAATAACTATTACCAATGATGCGCTCTATCACTGTTACAATATTAATAACTATTACCAATGATGCGCTCTATCACTGTTACAATATTAATAATTATTACCAATGATGCGCTCTATCACTGTTACATTATTAATAACTATTACCAATGATGCGCTCTATCACTGTTACATTATTAATAACTATTACCAATGATGCGCTCTATCACTGTTACATTATTAATAACTATTACCAATGATGCGCTCTATCACTGTTACAGTATTAATAACTATTACCAATGATGCGCTCTATCACTGTTACAATATTAATAACTAATACCAATGATGCACTCTATCACTGTTACATTATTAATAACTATTACCAATGATGCGCTCTATCACTGTTACAGTATTAATAATTATTACCAATGATGCGCTCTATCACTGTTACATTATTAATAACTATTACCAATGATGCGCTCTATCACTGTTACATTATTAATAACTATTACCAATGATGCGCTCTATCACTGTTACATTATTAATAACTATTACCAATGATGCGCTCTATCACTGTTACATTATTAATAACTATTACCAATGATGCGCTCTATCACTGTTACATTATTAATAACTATTACCAATGATGCGCTCTATCACTGTTACATTATTAATAACTATTACCAATGATGCGCTCTATCACTGTTACAATATTAATAACTATTACCAATGATGCGCTCTATCACTGTTACATTATTAATAACTATTACCAATGATGCGCTCTATCACTGTTACATTATTAATAACTATTACCAATGATGCTCTATCACTGCGCTCTATTCATGCGCTCTATCACTGTTACATTATTAATAATTATACCAATGATGCGCTCTATCACTGTTACATTATTAATAACTATTACCAATGATGCGCTCTATCACTGTTACATTATTAATAACTATTACCAATGATGCGCTCTATCACTGTTACATTATTAATAACTATTACCAATGATGCGCTCTATCACTGTTACATTATTAATAACTATTACCAATGATGCGCTCTATCACTGTTACATTATTAATAACTATTACCAATGATGCGCTCTATCACTGTTACATTATTAATAACTATTACCAATGATGCGCTCTATCACTGTTACATTATTAATAACTATTACCAATGATGCGCTCTATCACTGTTACATTATTAATAACTATTACCAATGATGCGCTCTATCACTGTTACAATATTAATAACTATTACCAATGATGCACTCTATCACTGTTACAATATTAATAATTATTACCAATGATGCGCTCTATCACTGTTACATTATTAATAACTATTACCAATGATGCGCTCTATCACTGTTACATTATTAATAACTATTACCAATGATGCGCTCTATCACTGTTACATTATTAATAACTATTACCAATGATGCGCTCTATCACTGTTACATTATTAATAACTATTACCAATGATGCGCTCTATCACTGTTACAATATTAATAATTATTACCAATGATGCGCTCTATCACTGTTACATTATTAATAACTATTACCAATGATGCGCTCTATCACTGTTACATTATTAATAACTATTACCAATGATGCGCTCTATCACTGTTACATTATTAATAACTATTACCAATGATGCGCTCTATCACTGTTACATTATTAATAACTATTACCAATGATGCGCTCTATCACTGTTACATTATTAATAACTATTACCAATGATGCGCTCTATCACTGTTACAATATTAATAACTATTACCAATGATGCGCTCTATCACTGTTACATTATTAATAACTATTACCAATGATGCGCTCTATCACTGTTACATTATTAATAACTATTACCAATGATGCGCTCTATCACTGTTACATTATTAATAACTATTACCAATGATGCGCTCTATCACTGTTACATTATTAATAACTATTACCAATGATGCGTTCTGTCACTGTTACAATATTAATAACTATTACCAATGATCGAACCAGGTTTCAGTGATTCCTATCATATCATAGTCTTCCATTTCAACTAAGGTCATGACCTCATCCATTGTCTTGCTGATGCTCTTAAGATGAGTAGAAACTAATGTTGTTCTTCTGGTTTTCTAATAAAGTTATCTTAGAAACAGTTCTTAACTCGTTGTCGTATCTGTTCTATCCCAGTTTCTCCACCACTAAGCAGGTTTGTTTAAACAGTTCTTAACTCGTTGTCGTATCTGTTCTATCCCAGTTTCTCCACCTCAAAGCAGGTTTGTTTAAACAGTTCTTAACTCGTTGTCGTACCTGTTCTATCCCAGTTTCTCCACCTCAAAGCAGGTTTGTTTAAACAGTTCTTAACTCGTTGTCGTATCTGTTCTATCCCAGTTTCTCCACCTCAAAGCAGGTTTGTTTAAACAGTTCTTAACTCGTTGTCGTATCTGTTCTATCCCAGTTTCTCCACCACAAAGCAGGTTTGTTTAAACAGTTCATAATTCGTTGTCGTATCTGTTCTATCCCAGTTTCTCCACCTCAAAGCAGGTTTGTTTAAACAGTTCATAACTCGTTGTCGTATCTGTTCTATCTCAGTTTCTCCACCTCAAACCAGGTTTGTTTAAACAGTTCTTAACTCGTTGTCGTATCTGTTCTATCCCAGTTTCTCCACCACTAAGCAGGTTTGTTTAAACAGTTCTTAACTCATTGTCGTATCTGTTCTATCCCAGTTTCTCCACCACTAAGCAGGTTTGTTTAAACAGTTCTTAACTCGTTGTCGTATCTGTTCTATCCCAGTTTCTCCACCACTAAGCAGGTTTGTTTAAACAGTTCTTAACTCGTTGTCGTATCTGTTCTATCCCAGTTTCTCCACCACTAAGCAGGTTTGTTTAAACAGTTCTTAACTCGTTGTCGTATCTGTTCTATCACAGTTTCTCCACCACTAAGCAGGTTTGTTTAAACAGTTCTTAACTCGTTGTCGTATCTGTTCTATCCCAGTTTCTCCACCACTAAGCAGGTTTGTTTAAACAGTTCTTAACTCGTTGTCGTTACTGTTCTATCCCAGTTTCTTCACCTCAAAGCAGGTTTGTTTATACAGTTCTTAACTCGTTGTCGTATCTGTTCTATCCCAGTTTCTCCACCACTAAGCAGGTTTGTTTAAACAGTTCTTAACTCGTTGTCGTATCTGTTCTATCCCAGTTTCTCCACCACTAAGCAGGTTTGTTTAAACAGTTCTTAACTCGTTGTCGTATCTGTTCTATCCCAGTTTCTCCACCACTAAGCAGGTTTGTTTAAACAGTTCTTAACTCGTTGTCGTATCTGTTCTTTCCCAGTTTCTCCACCACTAAGCATGTTTGTTTAAACAGTTCTTAACTCGTTGTCGTATCTGTTCTATCCCAGTTTCTCCACCACTAAGCAGGTTTGTTTAAACAGTTCTTAACTCGTTGTCGTTACTGTTCTATCCCAGTTTCTCCACCACAAAGCAGGTTTGTTTAAACATATATATATCACTTCTTCAGTTTATACATATCCACCTGTTGCTCTGACTTATGATATTTTTTCATTAAAGCATTAACAGAAACCAAATGCACAGAGTGAGCTAAACACGAACCGTGTGATACAGTATTGAGTGTAAACTTAACACGAACCGTGTGATAAAGTATTGAGTGTAAATTTAACACGAACCGTGTGATACAGTATTGAGTTTAAACTTAACACGAACCGTGTGATACAGTATTGAGTGTAAACTTAAGACGAACCGTGTGATACAGTATTGAGTGCGATTTTAAAAAGTGCACTTTTCGTCAGATAATCATTTCATGTACCTTATATCCAATTAAAACCGAACTTAAATAAAAGTTGTTTTTTTCCGCCAAAGCTTGACACGTTAAGCCTAAATTTCCCGCTGAACCAAAACACGTGTTTTTCTTAATAGTACTGTTTTCTTCATCAGGTATTAAGAGAAATGTCTTGTACAATTTACAAAACAACTCCATTTACTTTACATGATGTTTGATGGTGAGAGTGCGCACTCTTTATTTACTTTACAGGATGTTTGATGGTTAGAGTGCGCACTTTTTTATTTACTTTACATGGTGTTTGATGGTTAGAGTGCGCACTCTTTATTTACTTCACATAATGTTTGATGGTTAGAGTGCGCACTTTTTATTTACTTTACATGATGTTTGATGGTTAGAGTGCGCACTCTTTATTTACTTTTCAGGATGTTTGATGGTTAGAGTGCGCACTTTTTATTTACTTCACATGATGTTTGATGGTTAGAGTGCGCACTTTTTATTTACTTTACATGATGTTTGATGGTTAGAGTCGCACTCTTTATTTACTTTACAGGATGTTTCATGGATAGAGTGTGAACTATTTATTTACTTTACATAATTTTTGATGGTAAGAGTGCGCACTCTTTATTTACTTTACATGATGTTTGATGGTTAGATGCTTGCACTCTTTATTTACTTTACATGATGTTTGATGGTTAGAGTGCGCACTCTTTATTTACTTTACATGATGTTTGATGGTTAGAGTGTCCACTCTTTATTTACTTTACATGATGTTTGATGGTTATAGTGCGCACTATTTATTTACTTTACATGATGGTTAGAGTGCACACTCTTTATTTACTTTACATGATGTTTGATGGTTAGAGTGCGCACTCTTTATTTACTTTACATGATGTTTGATGATTAGAGTGTGCACTCTTTATTTACTTTACATGATGTTTGATGGTTAGAGTGTGCACTCTTTATTTACTTTACATGATGTTTGATGGTTAGAGTGCGCACTCTTTATTTACTTTGCATGATGTTTGATGGTTAGAGTGCGCACTCTTTAATTACTTCACATGATGTTTGATGATTAGAGTGTGCACTCTTTATTTACTTTACATGATGTTTGATGGTTAGAGTGCGCACTCTTTATTTACTTTGCATGATGTTTGATGGTTAGAGTGCGCACTCTTTAATTACTTCACATGATGTTTGATGGTTAGAGTGCGCACTCTTTATTTACTTTACATGACGTTTGATGGTTAGAGTGCGCACTCTATATTGATTGGTTAAAAGCCTTAATTTCGTCATTTTACACAGAACAAGATCAGAGTTGTCTGGAATATCTCTGTTTGTCGACATATACAACTCGTGAAAGGAATAACATTTCACTTTGGATTCCTCAACTACTTAAGTTATTGGTAGTTGTCTTATGTTACATAGCATGGGTGTAGGATATCAAAGATTATAGTAGTGCTGTAGGATATCAACCATTATAGTACTATTGTAGGATATCAACCATTATAGTAGTGGTGTAGGATATCAACCATTATAATAGTGGTGTAGAATATCAACCACTATAGTAGTGGGGTAGGATATCAACCATTATAGTAGTGGTGAAGGATATCAACCCTTATAGTAGTGGTGTAGGATATCCACCATTATAGTAGTGGTGTAGGATACCAACCATTACAGTAGTGGTGTAGGATATCCACCATTATAGTAGTGGTGTGGGATATCAACCATTATAGTAGTGGTGTAGGATACCAACCATTATAGTAGTGGTGTAGGATATCAACTATTGTAGTAGTGGTGTAGGATATCCACCATTATAGTAGTAGTATAGGATATCCACCATTATAGTAGTAGTGTGGGATATCAACCACTATAGTAGTGGTGTAGGATATCCACCATTATAGTAGTGGTGTAGGATATCAGCCATTATAGTAGTGGTGTAGGATATCAACCATTATAGTAGTGGTGTAGTATATCAACCATTATAGTAGTGGTGTGGGATATCAACCATTATAGTAGTGGTGTAGGATAGCAACCATTATAGTAGTGGTATAGGAGATCAACCAATATAGTAGTGGTGTAGGATATCAACCATTATAGTAGTGGTGTAGGATATCCACCATTATAGTAGGGGTGTAGGATATCCACCATTATAGTAGTGGTGTAGGATATCCACCATTATAGTAGGGGTGTAGGATATCCACCATTATAGTAGTGGTGTAGGATATCAACCATTATAGTAGTGGTGTAGGATATCCACCATTATAGTACTAGTGTAGGATATCAACCATTATAGTAGTGGTGTAGGATATCAAAGATTATAGTAGTAGAATAGGATATCCACCATTATAGTAGAGGTGTAGGATATTAACCATTATAGTACCAGTGTAGGATATCAACCATTATAGTGTTGGTGTAGGATATCAACCATTATAGTAGTAGTGTAGGATATCAACCATTATAGTACTGGTGTAGGATATCAACCATTATAGTACAAGTGTAGGATATCAACCATTATAGTAGTGGCGTAGGATATCAACCACTATAGTAATGGTGTGGGATATAACCATTATAGTAGTGGTGGTGGAGGATATCAAACCATTATAGTAGTGGTGTGGGATATGGGATATCAACCATTATAGTAGTCAACCATTATGTGGGATATATCAACCATTATAGTAGTGGTTGTAAGGATATCCACCATTATAGTAGTGGTGTGGGATATCAACCATTATAGTAGTGGTGTAGGATATCCACCATTATAGTAGTGGTGTAGGATATAAACCATTATAGTAGTGGTGTGGGATATCAACCATTATATAGTGGTGTGGGATATCAACCATATATAGTGGTGTAGGATATCAACCATTATAGTAATGGTGTAGGATAACCACCATTATAGTAGTGGTGTGGGATATCAACCATTATAGTAATGGTGTAGGATAACCACCATTATAGTAGTGGTGTGGGATATCAACCATTATAGTAGTAGTGTGTGGATATCAACCATTATAGTAGTGGTGTGGGATATCAACCATTATATAGTAGTGGTGTGGGATATCAACCATTATAGTAGTGGTGTAGGATATCAACCATTATAGTAGTGGTGTAGGATATCAACCATTATAGTAGTGATATGGGATATCAACCATTATAGTAGTGGTGTAGGATATCAACCATTATAGTAGTGGTGTGGGATATCAACCATTATAGTAGTAATGGTGAGGATATCAACCATTATAGTAGTGGTGTGGGATATCAACCATTATAGTAGTGGTGTGGGATATCAACCATTATAGTAGTGGTGTGGGATATCAACCATTATAGTGTGATAATATCACCATTATAGTAGTGGTGTAGGGATATCAACCATTATAGTAGTGGTGTAGGATATATTATAGTGGTGTGGGATATCAACCATTATAGTAGTGGTGTGGGATATCAACCATTATAGTAGTGGTGTGGGATATCAACCATATATGGTGTGGTGTAGGATATCAACCATTATAGTAGTGGTGTAGGATATCAACCATTATAGTAGTGGTGTGGGATATCAACCATTATAGTAGTGGTGTGGGATATCAACCATTATAGTAGTGGTGTAGGATATCCACCAGTGGTGTGGGATATCAACCATTATAGTAGTGGTGTGGGATATCCACCATTATAGTAGTGGTGTGGGATATCAACCATTATAGTAGTGGTGTGGGATATCAACCATTATAGTAGTGGTGTAGGATACCAACCATTATAGTAGTGGTGTAGGATATCAACCATTATAGTAGTGGTGTAGGATATCAACCATTATAGTAGTAAAGTGTAGGATATCAACCATTATAGTGGTGTGGGATATCAACCATTATAGTAGTGGTGTAGGATATCAACCATTATAGTAGTGGTGTAGGATATCAACCATTATAGTAGTGGTGTAGGATATCAACCATTATAGTAGTGGTGGTGGAGGATATCAACCATTATAGTAGTGGTGTAGGATATCAACCATTATAGTAGTGGTGTAGGATATCAACCATTATAGTAGTGGTGTAGGATATCAACCATTATAGTAGTGGTGTAGGATATCAACCATTATAGTAGTGGTGTAGGATATCAACCATTATAGTAGTGGTGTGGGATATCAACCATTATAGTAGTGTGTGGGATATCAACCATTATAGTAGTGGTGTAGGATATCAACCATTATAGTAGTGGTGTAGGATATCAACCATTATAGTAGTGGTGTAGGATATCAGCCACCATTATAGTAGTGGTGTAGGATATCAACCATTATAGTAGTGGTGTGGGATATCCACCATTATAGTAGTGGTGTAGGATATCAACCATTATAGTAGTGGTGGTAGGATATCAACCATTATAGTAGTGGTGTGGGATATCAACCATTATAGTAGTGGTGTAGGATATCAACCATTATAGTAGTGGTGTGCAGGATATCAACCATTATAGTAGTGGTGTAGTGTGGTGGATATCAACCATTATAGTAATGGTGTAGGATATCAACCATTATAGGTGGTAGGATATCAACCATTATAGTAGTGGTGTAGGATATCCAACCATTATAGTAGTGGTGTGGGATATCAACCATTATAGTAGTGGTGTAGGATATCAACCATTATAGTAATGGTGTAGGGATAGTATTATCAACCATTATAGTAATGGTGTAGGATATCCAACCATTATAGTAGTGGTGTGGGATATCAACCATTATAGTAGTGGTGTAGGATATCAACCATTATAGTAGTGGTGTGTAGGATATCAACCATTATAGTAGTGGTGTAGGATATCAACCATTATAGTAGTGGTGTGTGATATCAACCATTATAGTACAGGTTGGGATATCAACCATTTATAGTAGTGGTGTAGGATATCAACCATTATAGTAGTGGTGTAGGATATCAACCATTATAGTAGTGAGTGTGGGATATCAACCATTATAGATATCAACCATTATAGTAGTGGTGTAGGATAATCAACCATTATAGTAGTGGTGTGGTGATATCAACCATTATATAGTAGTAGTGGTGTAGGATATCCACCATTATAGTAGTGGTGTAGGATATCAACCATTATAGTAGTGGTGTAGGATATCAACCATTATAGTAGTGGTGTAGGATATCCACCATTATAGTAGTGGTGTGGGATATCAACCATTATAGTAGTAGTGTGGGATATCAACCATTATAGTAGTGGTGTAGGATATCAACCATTATAGTAGTGGTGTAGGATATCAACCATTATAGTAGTGGTATGGGATATCAACCATATGGTGTGGGATATCAACCATTGGTATAGTAATGGTGTGGGATATCCACCATTATAGTAGTGGTGTGGGATATCGTGGATATCAACCATAGTGGTAGTGGTGTAGGATATCAAAACCATTATAGTAGTGGTGTGGGATATCAACCATTATAGTGGTAGTGTGGGATATCAACCATTATAGTAGTGGTGTGGGATATCAACCATTATAGTAGTGGTGTGGGATATCACCCATTATAGTAGCGGTGGTGTGGGATATCAACCATTATAGTAGTGGTGTGGGATATCAACCATTATAGTAGTGGTAGGATATCAACCAATATAGTGTGGTGATGATATCAACCATTATAGTAGTGGTGCATGGATATCAACCATTATAGTAGTGGTGTGGGATATCAACCATTATAGTAGTGGTGTGGGATATCAACCATTATAGTAGTGGTGTAAGGATATCAAACCATTATAGTAGAAAGGTGTGGGATATCCACCATTATAGTAGTGGTGTGGGATATCAACCATTATAGTAGTGGTGTGGGATATCAACCATATAGTGAAAGTGTATATCAACTGTAGGATATCAACCATTATAGTAGTGGTGTGGGATATCAACCATTATAGTAGTGGTGTAGGATATCAACCATATTAGTAGTGGTGTGGGATATCAACCATTATAGTAATGGTGTAGGATATCAACCATTATAGTAGTGGTGTAGGATATCAACCATTATATAGTAGTGGTGTAGGATATCAACCATTATAGTAGTGGTGTAGGATATCAACCATTATAGTAGTGGTGTAGGATATCAACCATTATAGTAGTAGTGTAGGATATCAACCATTATAGTAGTGGTTGTGGGATATCCACCATTATAGTAGTGGTGTAAGGATATCAACCATTATATAGTGTGTATAACCAGTGGTGGTGGGATATCATTGTATAAACCATGTGATATCAACCACCATTATAGTGCAGGATATCAACCATTATAGTAGTGGTGTACCACGGATATCAACCATTATAGTAGTGGTGTAGGATATCAACCATTATAGTAGTGCGGGTGTGGGATAGTAGGTGGTGTATATATCAAACGGTACGTGGTGTGGGATATCAACCAATATAGTAGTGGTGTGCGGATATCAAAACCATTATAGTAGTGGTGTAGGATATCAACCATTATAGTAGTGGTGTGGGATATCAACACCATTATAGTAGTGGTGTGGGATATCAACCATTTATAGTAGTGGTGTGGGATATCCAACCATACATAGTAGTGGTGTAGGGATATCCACCATTAGTAGCAGTGTGGTGTAGGTGATATCAACCATTATATAGTGGTGTGGGATATCAACCATTATAGTAGTGTGGGATATCCACCATTATAGTAGTGATGTGGTATCCCAACCATTATAGTAGTGGTGTGTGATATCAACCATTATAGTGGTAGTGTAGGATATCCACCATTATAGTGGTAGTGTGATACATCCAACCATTATAGTAGTGGTGTAGGATATCAAACCACCATAGGTAGTGGTGTAGATATCCACCATTATAGTAGTGGTGTATGATAAATAACCATATATAGTTGGTGGTGCAGGATATCCAACATTATAGTAGTGGTGTGGGAAATCAACCATTATAGTATCAGTGTAGGATATCAACCATTATTAATTGCGTAGCGATATCCACCATTATAGTAGTAGTGTAGGGATATCAACCATTATAGTACTGGTGTAGGATATCAACCATTATATGGTACAAGTGTGGGTATACCAACCATTATAAGTGGTAAAGGATATATCAACCATTATAGTGTAATGCTATAGGATAACCACCATTATAGCAGTGGTGTGGGATATCAACCATTATAGTAATAGTGTGAGATATCCACACACACCATTTTAGTGGTGTGGGATATCAACCATTACAGTAATGTTGTGGGATATCCACCATTATGGTAGTGGTGGGGATATCAACCATTATAGTAATGGTGTGGGATAACCACCATTATAGTAATGGTGTAGGATATAAACCACCATTATAGGTGGTGTGTGATATCCACCATTATAGTACCAGGTAGTGTGATATCAACCATTATAGCAGTGGTGTAGGATATCAACCATTATAGTACCAGTGTAGGATATCAACAGTTAGTAGTTGTGGTAGGATATCCACCCATTATAGTAGTGCAGAGTACCGCCGCGTGTAGGATAACCATTATAGTAGTGGTGTGGGATATAAACCATTATAGTAATGGTGTGGTATATCAACCATTATAATACAATGTGCAGATGGTTCATAAACCATTATAGCAGTAGTGTGGGATATCAACCATTATAGTAATAGTGTAGGATATAACAACCATTATGGTAGTGGTGTGGGATATCAACCATTATAGTAGTGCAGTGGGACCCCAACCATTATAGTAGTGGTGGCAGGATATCCATTATAGTAGTTGCATGGGAGATCAAACCAGCATAGTAGTGGTGCAGGATAACCACCATTAGTAGTAGTGGCAGGATATCAACCATTATAGTAGTGGTGCAGGATAACCACCATTATAGCAGTGGTGTAGTATATCCACCATTATAGTAGTGGTGTGGGATATCAACCATTATAGTAGTGGGTGTAGGATATCAACCAT
>NW_027467777.1:11426349-11482257 GCF_004210375.1 Tachypleus tridentatus | reverse complement strand
GTGTTACAGGGTTTAAGCTTTTCTGTATATGACATTATTTACAAAGGGATTTTAGTGTGTCACTGCCACTGTTAGTATATAAACAAAGTTACAAAGAGTTCAGCCCATACTTTCACTGTTAGTATATAAACAATGCTACAAAGAGTTCGTCTATGTTCTCACTGTTAGTATATAACCAATGTTACAAAGAGTTCGTCTATACTTCTCACTGTGTAGTATACATAAACAATGTTACCACGAAGTTCGTCTATGTTTCCTCTCACTGTTAATATATAAAACAATGTTTCAAAGAGTTCGTCTATGTTTTCACTGTCACTATATAAACTAGTGTTACAAAGAGTTCGTCTATACTTCCTCACCTAGTATATAAACAATGTTACAAAGAGTTCGTCTTGTTTCTCAATTGTTAGTATATAAACCAATGTTAAGAGTCGTCTATACTTCTCACTGTTAGTATATAAACAATGTTACAAATAGTTCGTCTATTTTCACCGTGAGTATATAAACAATGTGTTACAGAGTTCGTCTATACTCTCACTGTTAGTATATAAACAATGTTACAAAGAGTTCGTCTATACTTCACACTGTTAGTATATAAACAATGTTACAAAGAGTTCGTCTTCACTTCTCCCTCTTAGTATATAAACAATGTTACAAAAGAGTTCGTCTATACTTTCACCTGTTAGTATATAAACAAGTATTACAAAGAGTTCGTTCTATACTTCATCACTGTTAATATATAAACAATGTTGCAAAAGAGTTCGTCTATGTTTCCTCACTCTTAGTATATAAACAATGTTACAAATAGTTTATACTATACTTCTCAGCCTCAGTATATAAACTTTGTTATGGATATTTCGTCTATACTCCACTCTTAATATATATAAACAGTAATTTACAAAGAGGTTCGTCTATGTTTCTCACTGTTAATATATAAACAGTATTACAAAGAGTTCGTCTATGCTTCTGTTAGTATAAACAATGTTGCACAAAGTTAGTCTGTCTATACTTCTCACTGTTAGTATATAAACAATGTTACAAAGAGTTCGTCTATACTTCTCACTGTTGAGTATATAAACAATGTTACAAAGAGTTCGTCTATGTTTCTCACTGTTAATATATAAACAATGTTACAAATAGTTCGTCTATACTTCTCACTGTTAGTATATAAACAATGTTACAAAGAGTTCCTCTATACTTCTCACTGTTAGTATATAAACAATGTTACAAAGAGTTCGTCTATGTTTCTCACTGTTAGTATATAAACAATGTTACAAAGAGTTCGTCTATACTTCTCACTGTTAGTATATAAACAATGTTACAAAGAGTTCGTCTATACTTCTCACTGTTAGTATATAAACAATGTTACAAAGAGTTCGTCTATGTTTCTCACTGTTAGTATATAAACAATGTTACAAAGAGTTCGTCTATACTTCTCACTGTTAGTATATAAACAATGTTACAAAGAGTTCTGTCTATGTTTCTCACTGTTAGTATATAAACAATGTTACAAAGAGTTCGTCTATGTTTCTCACTGTTAGTATATAAACAATGTTACAAAGAGTTCGTCTATACTTTCTCATATGTTAGTATATACTAACAATTAGTATACAATGTTAGTAAGAGTTTGTCTATACTTCTCACTGTTAGTATATAAACAATGTTACAAAGAGTTCGTCTATACTTCTCACTGTTAGTATATAAACAATGTTACAAAGAGTTCGTCTATACTTCTCACTGTTAGTATATAAACAATGTTACAAAGAGTTCGTCTATTTCACTGTTAGTATATAAACAATGTTACAAAGAGTTCGTCTATACTTCTCACTGTTAGTATATAAACAATGTTACAAAGAGTTCGTCTATACTTCTCACTGTTAGTATATAAACAATGTTACAAAGAGTTCGTCTATACTTTCTCACTGTTAGTATATAAACAATGTTACAAAGAGTTCGTCTATGTTTCTCACTGTTAGTATATAAACAATGTTACAAAGAGTTCGTCTATGTTTCTCACTGTTAGTATATAAACAATGTTACAAAGAGTTCGTCTATGTTTCTCACTGTTAATATATAAACAATGTTACAAAGAGTTCGTCTATGTTTCTCACTGTTAGTATATAAACAATGTTACAAAGAGTTCGTCTATACTTCTCACTGTTAGTATATAAACAATGTTACAAAGAGTTCGTCTATGTTTCTCACTGTTAGTATATAAACAATGTTACAAAGAGTTCGTCTATACTTCTCACTGTTAGTATATAAACAATGTTACAAAGAGTTCGTCTATGTTTCTCACTGTTAGTATATAAACAATGTTACAAAGAGTTCGTCTATACTTCTCACTACAAAGAGTTAGTATATAAACAATGTTACAAAGAGTTCGTCTATGTTTCTCACTGTTAGTATATAAACAATGTTACAAAGAGTTCGTCTATACAAAGAGTTCGTCTCACTGTTAGTATATAAACAATGTTACAAAGAGTTCGTCTATATTTCTCACTGTTAGTATATAAACAATGTTACAAAGAGTTCGTCTATATTTCTCACTGTTAGTATATAAACAATGTTACAAAGAGTTCGTCTATGTTTCTCACTGTTAGTATATAAACAATGTTACAAAGAGTTCGTCTATACTTCTCACTGTTAGTATATAAACAATGTTACAAAGAGTTCGTCTATACTTCTCACTGTTAGTATATAAACAATGTTACAAAGAGTTCGTCTATACTTCTCACTCTTAGTATATAAACAATGTTACAAAGAGTTCGTCTATGTTTCTCACTGTTAGTATATAAACAATGTTACAAAGAGTTCGTCTATACTTCTCACTGTTAGTATATAAACAATGTTACAAAGAGTTCGTCTATACTTCTCACTGTTAGTATATAAACAATGTTACAAAGAGTTCGTCTATACTTCTCACTGTTAGTATATAAACAATGTTACAAAGAGTTCGTCTATGTTTCTCACTGTTAGTATATAAACAATGTTACAAAGAGTTCGTCTATGTTTCTCACTGTTAGTATATAAACAATGTTACAAAGAGTTCGTCTATACTTCTCACTGTTAGTATATAAACAATGTTACAAAGAGTTCGTCTATGTTTCTCACTGTTAGTATATAAACAATGTTACAAAGAGTTCGTCTATGTTTCTCACTGTTAGTATATAAACAATGTTACAAAGAGTTCGTCTATACTTCTCACTGTTAGTATATAAACAATGTTACAAAGAGTTCGTCTACTGTTAGTATATAAACAATGTTACACGTCTATGTTAGTATATAAACAATGTTACAAAGAGTTCGTCTATATCTCACTGTTAGTATATAAACAATGTTACAAAGAGTTCGTCTATACTTTCTCACTGTTAGTATATAAACAATGTTACAAAGAGTTCGTCTATATTTCTCACTGTTAGTATATAAACAATGTTACAAAGAGTTCGTCTATACTTCTCACTGTTAGTATATAAACAATGTTACAAAGAGTTCGTCTATACAATGTTTTCTCACTGTTAGTATATAAACAATGTTACAAAGAGTTCGTCTATACTTTCTCACTGTTAGTATATAAACAATGTTACAAAGAGTTCGTCTATACTTTCTCACTGTTAGTATATAAACAATGTTACAAAGAGTTCGTCTATACTTCTCACTGTTAGTATATAAACAATGTTACAAAGAGTTCGTCTATGTTTCTCACTGTTAGTATATAAACAATGTTACAAAGAGTTCGTCTATACTTTCTCACTGTTAGTATATAAACAATGTTACAAAGAGTTCGTCTATGTTTCTCACTGTTAGTTATATATAAACAATGTTACAAAGAGTTCGTCTACTGTTATATATAAACAATGTTACAAAGATTTCTCACTGTTAGTATATAAACAATGTTACAAAGAGTTCGTCTATACTTCTCACTGTTAGTATATAAACAATGTTACAAAGAGTTCGTCTATGTTTCTCACTGTTAGTATATAAACAATGTTACAAAGAGTTCGTCTATATTTCTCACTGTTAGTATATAAACAATGTTACAAAGAGTTCGTCTATACTTCTCACTGTTAATATATAAACAATGTTCAGTTCGTCTATACTTCTGTTAGTATATAAACAATGTTACAAAGAGTTCGTCTATACTTCTCACTGTTAGTATATAAACAATGTTACAAAGAGTTCGTCTATGTTTCTCACTGTTAGTATATAAACAATGTTACAAAGAGTTCGTCTATGTTTCTCACTGTTAGTATATAAACAATGTTACAAAGAGTTCGTCTATACTTTCTCACTGTTAGTATATAAACAATGTTACAAAGAGTTCGTATACTTCTCACTGTTAGTATATAAACAATGTTACAAAGAGTTCGTCTTACAAAGATATTTCTCACTGTTAGTATATAAACAATGTTACAAAGAGTTCGTCTATACTTCTCACTGTTAGTATATAAACAATGTTACAAAGAGTTCGTCTATGTTTCTCACTGTTAATATATAAACAATGTTACAAAGAGTTCGTCTATAGTATATAAACAATGTTACAGTTCGTCTATGTTTCCTCACTTAGTATATAAACAATGTTACAAAGAGTTCGTCTATACTTCTCACTGTTAGTATATAAACAATGTTACAAAGAGTTCGTCTATACTTCTCACTGTTAGTATATAAACAATGTTACAAAGAGTTCGTCTATACTTCTCACTGTTAGTATATAAACAATGTTACAAAGAGTTCGTCTATACTTCTCACTGTTAGTATATAAACAATGTTACAAAGAGTTCGTCTATACTTCTCACTGTTAGTATATAAACAATGTTACAAAGAGTTCGTCTATACTTCTCACTGTTAGTATATAAACAATGTTACAAAGAGTTCGTCTATACTTCTCACTGTTAGTATATAAACAATGTTACAAAGAGTTCGTCTATGTTTCTCACTGTTAGTATATAAACAATGTTACAAAGAGTTCGTCTATGTTTCTCACTGTTAGTATATAAACAATGTTACAAAGAGTTCGTCTATACTTCTCACTGTTAGTATATAAACAATGTTACAAAGAGTTCGTCTATGTTTCTCACTGTTAGTATATAAACAATGTTACAAAGAGTTCGTCTATACTTCTCACTGTTAGTATATAAACAATGTTACAAAGAGTTCGTCTATACTTCTCACTGTTAGTATATAAACAATGTTAGTTCGTCACTTCTCACTGTTAGTATATAAACAATGTTACAAAGAGTCTATGTTTCTCACTGTTAGTATATAAACAATGTTACAAAGAGTTCGTCTATGTTTCTCACTGTTAGTATATAAACAATGTTACAAAGAGTTCGTCTATACTTCTCACTGTTAGTATATAAACAATGTTACAAAGAGTTCGTCTATGTTTCTCACTGTTAGTATATAAACAATGTTACAAAGAGTTCGTCTATACTTCTCACTGTTAGTATATAAACAATGTTACAAAGAGTTCGTCTATGTTTCTCACTGTTAGTATATAAACAATGTTACAAAGAGTTCGTCTATACTTCTCACTGTTAGTATATAAACAATGTTACAAAGAGTTCGTCGTTTCTCACTGTTAGTATATAAACAATGTTACAAAGAGTTCGTCTATGTTTCTCACTGTTAGTATATAAACAATGTTACAAAGAGTTCGTCTATACTTCTCACTGTTAGTATATAAACAATGTTACAAAGAGTTCGTCTATGTTTCTCACTGTTAGTATATAAACAATGTTACAAAGAGTTCGTCTATACTTCTCACTGTTAGTATATAAACAATGTTACAAAGAGTTCGTCTATGTTTCTCACTGTTAGTATATAAACAATGTTACAAAGAGTTCGTCTATACTTCTCACTGTTAGTATATAAACAATGTTACAAAGAGTTCGTCTATATTTCTCACTGTTAGTATATAAACAATGTTACAAAGAGTTCGTCTATGTTTCTCACTGTTAGTATATAAACAATGTTACAAAGAGTTCGTCTATACTTCTCACTGTTAGTATATAAACAATGTTACAAAGAGTTCGTCTATACTTCTCACTGTTAGTATATAAACAATGTTACAAAGAGTTCGTCTATACTTCTCACTGTTAGTATATAAACAATGTTACAAAGAGTTCGTCTATACTTTCACTGTTAGTATATAAACAATGTTACAAAGAGTTCGTCTTCTCACTGTTAGTATATAAACAATGTTACAAAGAGTTCGTCTATACTTCTCACTGTTAGTATATAAACAATGTTACAAAGAGTTCGTCTATACTTCTCACTGTTAGTATATAAACAATGTTACAAAGAGTTCGTCTATGTTTCTCACTGTTAGTATATAAACAATGTTACAAAGAGTTCGTCTATACTTCTCACTGTTAGTATATAAACAATGTTACAAAGAGTTCGTCTATACTTTCTCACTGTTAGTATATAAACAATGTTACAAAGAGTTCGTCTATGTTTCTCACTGTTAGTATATAAACAATGTTACAAAGAGTTCGTCTATACTTCTCACTGTTAGTATATAAACAATGTTACAAAGAGTTCGTCTATACTTCTCACTGTTAGTATATAAACAATGTTACAAAGAGTTCGTCTATGTTTCTCACTGTTAGTATATAAACAATGTTACAAAGAGTTCGTCTATGTTTCTCACTGTTAGTATATAAACAATGTTACAAAGAGTTCGTCTATGTTTCTCACTGTTAGTATATAAACAATGTTACAAAGAGTTCGTCTATGTTTCTCACTGTTAGTATATAAACAATGTTACAAAGAGTTCGTCTATGTTTCTCACTGTTAGTATATAAACAATGTTACAAAGAGTTCGTCTATACTCTCACTGTTAGTATATAAACAATGTTACAAAGAGTTCGTCTATACTTCTCACTGTTAGTATATAAACAATGTTACAAAGAGTTCGTCTATGTTTCTCACTGTTAGTATATAAACAATGTTACAAAGAGTTCGTCTATACTTCTCACTGTTAGTATATAAACAATGTTACAAAGAGTTCGTCTATGTTTCTCACTGTTAGTATATAAACAATGTTACAAAGAGTTCGTCTATGTTTCTCACTGTTAGTATATAAACAATGTTACAAAGAGTTCGTCTATACTTCTCACTGTTAGTATATAAACAATGTTACAAAGAGTTCGTCTATGTTTCTCACTGTTAGTATATAAACAATGTTACAAAGAGTTCGTCTATACTTCTCACTGTTAGTATATAAACAATGTTACAAAGAGTTCGTCTATACTTCCTCACTGTTAGTATATAAACAATGTTACAAAGAGTTCGTCTATACTTCTCACTGTTAGTATATAAACAATGTTACAAAGAGTTCGTCACTGTTAGTATATAAACAATGTTACAAAGAGTTCGTCTCACTGTTAGTATATAAACAATGTTACAAAGAGTTCGTCTATACTTCTCACTGTTAGTATATAAACAATGTTACAAAGAGTTCGTCTATACTTCTCACTGTTAGTATATAAACAATGTTACAAAGAGTTCGTCTATACTTTCACTGTTAGTATATAAACAATGTTACAAAGAGTTGTCTACTGTTAGTATATAAACAATGTTACAAAGAGTTCGTCTATGTTTCTCACTGTTAGTATATAAACAATGTTACAAAGAGTTCGTCTATGTTTCTCACTGTTAGTATATAAACAATGTTACAAAGAGTTCGTTCGTCACTGTTAGTATATAAACAATGTTACAAAGAGTTCGTCTATACTTCTCACTGTTAGTATATAAACAATGTTACAAAGAGTTCGTCTATGTTAGTATTCTCACTGTTAGTATATAAACAATGTTACAAAGAGTTCGTCTATACTTCTCACTGTTAGTATATAAACAATGTTACAAAGAGTTCGTCTATGTTTCTCACTGTTAGTATATAAACAATGTTACAAAGAGTTCGTCTATGTTTCTCACTGTTAGTATATAAACAATGTTACAAAGAGTTCGTCTATGTTTCTCACTGTTAGTATATAAACAATGTTACAAAGAGTTCGTCTATGTTTCTCACTGTTAGTATATAAACAATGTTACAAAGAGTTCGTCTATAGTTTCTCACTGTTAGTATATAAACAATGTTACAAAGAGTTCGTCTATGTTTCTCACTGTTAGTATATAAACAATGTTACAAAGAGTCGTCGTTTCTCACTAGTTCGTCTATGTTTCTCACTGTTAGTATATAAACAATGTTACAAAGAGTTCGTCTATGTTTCTCACTGTTAGTATATAAACAATGTTACAAAGAGTTCGTCTATACTTCTCACTGTTAGTATATAAACAATGTTACAAAGAGTTCGTCTATACTTCTCACTGTTAGTATATAAACAATGTTACAAAGAGTTCGTCTATACTTCTCACTGTTAGTATATAAACAATGTTACAAAGAGTTCGTCTATGTTTCTCACTGTTAATATATAAACAATGTTACAAAGAGTTCGTCTATGTTTCTCACTGTTAGTATATAAACAATGTTACAAATAGTTCGTCTATGTTTCTCACTGTTAGTATATAAACAATGTTACAAAGAGTTCGTCTATGTTTCTCACTGTTAGTATATAAACAATGTTACAAAGAGTTCGTCTATGTTTCTCACTGTTAGTATATAAACAATGTTACAAAGAGTTCGTCTATACTTCTCACTGTTAGTATATAAACAATGTTACAAAGAGTTCGTCTATACTTCTCGCTGTTAGTATATAAACAATGTTACAAAGAGTTCGTCTATACTTCTCACTGTTAGTATATAAACAATGTTACAAAGAGTTCGTCTATAGTTCTCACTGTTAGTATATAAACAATGTTACAAAGAGTTCGTCTATACTTCTCACTGTTAGTATATAAACAATGTTACAAAGAGTTCGTCTATGTTTCTCACTGTTAGTATATAAACAATGTTACAAAGAGTTCGTCTATGTTTCTCACTGTTAGTATATAAACAATGTTACAAAGAGTTCGTCTATACTTCTCACTGTTAGTATATAAACAATGTTACAAAGAGTTCGTCTATACTTCTCACTGTTAATATATAAACAATGTTACAAAGAGTTCGTCTATGTTTCTCACTGTTAGTATATAAACAATGTTACAAAGAGTTCGTCTATACTTCTCACTGTTAGTATATAAACAATGTTACAAAGAGTTCGTCTATACTTCTCACTGTTAATATATAAACAATGTTACAAAGAGTTCGTCTATATTTCTCACTGTTAGTATATAAACAATGTTACAAAGAGTTCGTCTATACTTCTCACTGTTAGTATATAAACAATGTTACAAAGAGTTCGTCTATACGTCTCACTGTTAGTATATAAACAATGTTACAAAGAGTTCGTCTATACTTCTCACTGTTAGTATATAAACAATGTTACAAAGAGTTCGTCTATGTTTCTCACTGTTAGTATATAACCAATGTTACAAAGAGTTCGTCTATGTTTCTCACTATTAGTATATAACCAATGTTACAAAGAGTTCGTCTATGTTTCTCACTGTTAGTATATTCCGCTTTTGTAGACTTAATAGAGATGTACACTGGTCTTAACATTACCACTCTTGTGCATATATATCCTTAGTGAGCTATATTAACCTGTTTATATTTTTTAAAGATGTATATCGATTGAAAACAAATATTTTTCTTTTTTATACTCTCGTTCTCAATACTTATTATTAATTTAATGGTTTATTTATATTCTCGTTCTCAATACTTATTATTAATTTAATGGTTTATTTATATTCTCGTTCTCAATACTTATTAATTTAATGGTTTTTTTATATTCTCGTTCTCAATACTTATTAATTTAATGGTTTATTTATATTCTCGTTCTCAATACTTATTATTAATTTAATGGTTTATTTATATTCTCGTTCTCAATACTTATTAATTTAATGGTTTATTTATATTCTCGTTCTCAATACTTATTATTAATTTAATGGTTTATTTATATTCTCGTTCTCAATACTTATTAATTTAATGTTTTATTTATATTCTCGTTCTCAATACTTATTATTAATTTAATGGTTTATTTATATTCTCGTTCTCAATACTTATTATTAATTTAATGGTTTATTTATATCCTCGTTCTCAATACTTATTAATTTAATGGTTTATTTATATTCTCGTTCTCAATACTTATTAATTTAATGGTTTATTTATATTCTCGTTCTCAATACTTATTATTAATTTAATGGTTTATTTATATTCTCGTTCTCAATACTTATTATTAATTTAATGGTTTATTTTTATTCTCGTTCTCAATACTTATTAATTTAATGGTTTATTTATATTCTCGTTCTCAATACTTATTAATTTAATGGTTTATTTATATTCTCGTTCTCAATACTTATTATTAATTTAATGGTTTATTTATATCCTCGTTCTCAATACTTATTAATTTAATGGTTTATTTATATTCTCGTTCTCAATACTTATTATTAATTTAATGGTTTATTTATATTCTCGTTCTCAATTCTTATTAATTTAATGGTTTATTTATATTCTCGTTCTCAATACTTATTATTAATTTAATGGTTTATTTATATTCTCGTTCTCAATACTTATTATTAATTTAATGGTTTATTTATATCCTCGTTCTCAATACTTATTAATTTAATGGTTTATTTATATTCTCGTTCTCAATACTTATTATTAATTTAATGGTTTATTTATATTCTCGTTCTCAATACTTATTATTAATTTAATGGTTTATTTATATTCTCGTTCTCAATACTTATTATTAATTTAATGGTTTATTTATATTTTCGTTCTCAATACTTATTATTAATTTAATGGTTTATTTATATCCTCGTTCTCAATACTTATTAATTTAATGGTTTATTTATATTCTCGTTCTCAATACTTATTATTAATTTAATGGTTTATTTATATTCTCGTTCTCAATACTTATTATTAATTTAATGGTTTATGTATATTCTCGTTCTCAATACTTATTATTAATTTAATGGTTTATTTATATTTTCGTTCTCAATACTTATTATTAATTTAATGGTTTATTTATATCCTCGTTCTCAATACTTATTAATTTAATGGTTTATTTATATTCTCGTTCTCAATACTTATTATTAATTTAATGGTTTATTTATATTCTCGTTCTCAATACTTATTATTAATTTAATGGTTTATTTATATTCTCGTTCTCAATACTTATTAATTTAATGGTTTATTTATATTCTCGTCTCAATACTTATTTATTTAATGATTTATTTATATTCTCCTTCTCAATACATATTATAAATTTAATGATTTATTTATATTCTCGTTCTCAATACTTATTATTAATTTAATGGTTTATTTATATTCTCGTTCTCAATACTTATTATTAATTTAATGGTTTATTTATATTCTCGTTCTCAATACTTATTATTAATTTAATGGTTTATTTATATTCTCGTTCTCAATACTTATTAATTTAATGGTTTATTTATATTCTCGTCTCAATACTTATTTATTTAATGATTTATTTATATTCTCCTTCTCAATACATATTATAAATTTAATGATTTATTTATATTCTCGTTCTCAATACTTATTATTGTTTGTTTGTTTGTTTGTTTGGGAATTTCGCACAAAGCTACTCGAGGGCTATCTGTGCTAGCCGTCCCTAATTTAGCAGTGTAAGACTAGAGGGAAGGCAGCTAGTCATCACCACCCACCGCCAACTCTTGGGCTACTATACTTATTATTAATTTAATGGTTTATTTATATTCTCGTTCTCAATACTTATTATTAATTTAATGATTTATTTATATTCTCGTTCTCAATACTTATTATTAATTTAATGAGTTATTTATTTCAACGCAGATACATTTCATCCCTGCCCATTAATTTTTATTGTCAGATATTTTATCGAATATGTAGAATTAGTTAGGGTTAATCTGCTACAAGTTAAATGACTTGAGTAACTTATCCACCACTATACCAACAACCTTTGTTGTTTTTCTCAGTTCACACAACTGACTGAGTTTCTACCTGTATTGAACGTGGGATCTAACTAATGATAACCAAAATGCCTCACCTATTACCTCTTGTAATTAAAGGTCATTTGATAGATCTTTGTCTAACTTACCAATCGATATTCTCATATTTCAACACCTTTCACACAGCATGAAGTACCCAACAGCTTAATGTATCCTCCCCACACCTGCTCATGTAACCATATCCTCATTAATGGTTAATAATAAATGGCAGCCATTCTTCCTTTTTAGAAAACTTTAAGAAACCTCTTGTCTTCCCCCGCTGGGGCAGCAGTTAGTCTACGAACTTACAACCCTAAAATCAGGGGCTCAATTCACCTTGTTGGACACTGCAGATAGCCCGATGCGACGTTCCTATACGAAAAACATACACTCACACACACATACGATTCCAGCCAATATGTATATAATTCATCTTCCAAGACTGCTGTAGTAATGTACTGATCTCATTATGCGGTTTTTTATGTTCTACATCTGTAAGGCCCGGCATGGCCAAGCGTGTTAAGGAGTGCGACTCGTAATCTGAGGGTCACGGGTTCGCATTCCCGTTGCGCCAAACATGTTCGCCCTTTCAGCCGTGGGGCGTTATAATGTGACGGTAAATCCCACTATTCGTTGGTAAAATATTAGCTCAAGAGTTGGCGGTGGGTGGTGATGACTAGCTGCCTTCCCTCTAGTCTTACACTGCTAAATTAGGGACGGCTAGCACAGATAGCCCTCGAGTAGGTTTGTGCGAAATTCAAAAAAACAAACAAATAGAACAAACAATCGACATCTGTCTGGTCAGGTGGTAGATGAGCTATCAGTTAAATATTATCTACCCTCAGAATCCCTATTGTCACCGATATAGTTCCAACCTATTGATTATCTTAAAGGGCCTGGTTGTTAGGGCACTCGTTTTGCGATCTGTGGGTCACGAGTTCGAATCACCGTCGTCCAACATACTTGCCTTTTCGGCAGTGGGTCACTAATGTGACGGTAAATCCCACTGATCGTTGGTAAAAGAGTTTAGGGTTGAATTTATGTGCCTCACAATCAGGGTTTTCAATGGTGGATGTGTTTTAACTGTCACACACCACCTGACCAGACATGTGTGGATGGTGTTAACTAGTCTGTCATTAGGGTTGGCTAGCGTTGATGGTGGTCGAGTTACTAGGCTGGAAATTCACAAACATTCAAGGCTATTTATCTACATTTTATTCCAAACAAGGGTCTGTTAATAATATATATAATGATGCGCTCTATCACTGTTACATTATTAATAACTATTACCAATGTTGCGCTCTATCACTGTTACAATATTAATAACTATTACCAATGATGCGCTCTATCACTGTTACATTATTAATAACTATTACCAATGATGCGCTCTATCACTGTTACATTATTAATAACTATTACCAATGATGCGCTCTATCACTGTTACATTATTAATAACTATTACCAATGATGCGCTCTATTACTGTTACATTATTAATAACTATTACCAATGATGCGCTCTATCACTGTTACATTATTAATAACTATTACCAATGATGCGCTCTATCACTGTTGCAATATTAATAATTATTACCAATGATGCGCTCTATCACTGTTACATTATTAATAACTATTACCAATGATGCGCTCTATCACTGTTACATTATTAATAACTATTACCAATGATGCACTCTATCATTGTTACATTATTAATAACTATTACCAATGATGCGCTCTATCACTGTTACATTATTAATAACTATTACCAATGATGCGCTCTATCACTGTTACATTATTAATAACTATTACCAATGATGCGCTCTATCACTGTTACATTATTAATAACTATTACCAATGATGCGCTCTATCACTGTTACATTATTAATAACTATTACCAATGATGCGCTCTATCACTGTTGCAATATTAATAACTATTACCAATGATGCGCTCTATCACTGTTGCAATATTAATAATTATTACCAATGATGCGCTCTATCACTGTTACATTATTAATAACTATTACCAATGATGCGCTCTATCACTGTTACATTATTAATAACTATTACCAATGATGCGCTCTATCACTGTTACATTATTAATAACTATTACCAATGATGCACTCTATCATTGTTACATTATTAATAACTATTACCAATGATGCGCTCTATCACTGTTACAATATTAATAACTATTACCAATGATGCGCTCTATCACTGTTACATTATTAATAACTATTACCAATGATGCGCTCTATCACTGTTACATTATTAATAACTATTACCAATGATGCGCTCTATCACTGTTGCAATATTAATAACTATTACCAATGATGCGCTCTATCACTGTTACATTATTAATAACTATTACCAATGATGCGCTCTATCACTGTTACATTATTAATAACTATTACCAATGATGCGCTCTATCACTGTTACATTATTAATAACTATTACCAATGATGCGCTCTATCACTGTTACATTATTAATAACTATTACCAATGATGCGCTCTATCACTGTTACATTATTAATAACTATTACCAATGATGCGCTCTATCACTGTTACATTATTAATAACTATTACCAATGATGCGCTCTATCACTGTTGCAATATTAATAACTATTACCAATGATGCGCTCTATCACTGTTGCAATATTAATAACTATTACCAATGATGCGCTCTATCACTGTTACATTATTAATAACTATTACCAATGATGCGCTCTATCACTGTTACATTATTAATAACTATTACCAATTGCGCTCTATCATTATTAATAACTATTACCAATGATGCGCTCTATCACTGTTGCAATATTAATAATTATTACCAATGATGCGCTCTATCACTGTTACATTATTAATAACTATTACCAATGATGCGCTCTATCACTGTTACATTATTAATAACTATTACCAATGATGCGCTCTATCACTGTTACATTATTAATAACTATTACCAATGATGCGCTCTATCACTGTTACATTATTAATAACTATTACCAATGATGCGCTCTATCACTGTTACATTATTAATAACTATTACCAATGATGCGCTCTATCACTGTTGCAATATTAATAACTATTACCAATGATGCGCTCTATCACTGTTGCAATATTAATAACTATTACCAATGATGCGCTCTATCACTGTTGCAATATTAATAACTATTACCAATGATGCGCTCTATCACTGTTACATTATTAATAACTATTACCAATGATGCGCTCTATCACTGTTACATTATTAATAACTATTACCAATGATGCGCTCTATCACTGTTACATTATTAATAACTATTACCAATGATGCGCTCTATCACTGTTACATTATTAATAACTATTACCAATGATGCGCTCTATCACTGTTACATTATTAATAACTATTACCAATGATGCGCTCTATCACTGTTACATTATTAATAACTATTACCAATGATGCGCTCTATCACTGTTACATTATTAATAACTATTACCAATGATGCGCTCTATCACTGTTACATTATTAATAACTATTACCAATGATGCGCTCTATCACTGTTACATTATTAATAACTATTACCAATGATGCGCTCTATCACTGTTGCAATATTAATAATTATTACCAATGATGCGCTCTATCACTGTTACATTATTAATAACTATTACCAATGATGCGCTCTATCACTGTTACATTATTAATAACTATTACCAATGATGCGCTCTATCACTGTTACATTATTAATAACTATTACCAATGATGCGCTCTATCACTGTTACATTATTAATAACTATTACCAATGATGCGCTCTATCACTGTTGCAATATTAATAACTATTACCAATGATGCGCTCTATCACTGTTACAATATTAATAACTATTACCAATGATGCGCTCTATCACTGTTACAATATTAATAACTATTACCAATGATGCGCTCTATCACTGTTACAATATTAATAACTATTACCAATGATGCGCTCTATCACTGTTACAATATTAATAACTATTACCAATGATGCGCTCTATCACTGTTGCAATATTAATAATTATTACCAATGATGCGCTCTATCACTGTTGCAATATTAATAATTATTACCAATGATGCGCGCTATCACTGTTACATTATTAATAACTATTACCAATGATGCGCTCTATCACTGTTACATTATTAATAACTATTACCAATGATGCGCTCTATCACTGTTACATTATTAATAACTATTACCAATGATGCGCTCTATCACTGTTACATTATTAATAACTATTACCAATGATGCGCTCTATCACTGTTACAATATTAATAACTATTACCAATGATGCGCTCTATCACTGTTACAATATTAATAACTATTACCAATGATGCGCTCTATCACTGTTATCACTGTTGCAATATTAATAACTATTACCAATGATGCGCTCTATCACTGTTACATTATTAATAACTATTACCAATGATGCGCTCTATCACTGTTACATTATTAATAACTATTACCAATGATGCGCTCTATCACTGTTACATTATTAATAACTATTACCAATGATGCGCTCTATCACTGTTACAATATTAATAACTATTACCAATGATGCGCTCTATCACTGTTACATTATTAATAACTATTACCAATGATGCGCTCTATCACTGTTACATTATTAATAACTATTACCAATGATGCGCTCTATCACTGTTACATTATTAATAACTATTACCAATGATGCGCTCTATCACTGTTACATTATTAATAACTATTACCAATGATGCGCTCTATCACTGTTACATTATTAATAACTATTACCAATGATGCGCTCTATCACTGTTACATTATTAATAACTATTACCAATGATGCGCTCTATCACTGTTACAATGATGCGCTCTATCACTGTTAATAACTATTACCAATGATGCGCTCTATCACTGTTACATTATTAATAACTATTACCAATGATGCGCTCTATCACTGTTACATTATTAATAACTATTACCAATGATGCGCTCTATCACTGTTACATTATTAATAACTATTACCAATGATGCGCTCTATCACTGTTACAATATTAATAATTATTACCAATGATGCGCTCTATCACTGTTACATTATTAATAACTATTACCAATGATGCGCTCTATCACTGTTACATTATTAATAACTATTACCAATGATGCGCTCTATCACTGTTACATTATTAATAACTATTACCAATGATGCGCTCTATCACTGTTACATTATTAATAACTATTACCAATGATGCGCTCTATCACTGTTACATTATTAATAACTATTACAATGATGCGCTCTATCATTACATTATAATAACTATTACCAATGATGCGCTCTATCACTGTTAATAACTATTACCAATGATGCGCTCTATCACTGTTACATTATTAATAACTATTACCAATGATGCGCTCTATCACTGTTACATTATTAATAACTATTACCAATGATGCGCTCTATCACTGTTACATTATTAATAACTATTACCAATGATGCGCTCTATCACTGTTACATTATTAATAACTATTACCAATGATGCGCTCTATCACTGTTACATTATTAATAACTATTACCAATGATGCGCTCTATCACTGTTACATTATTAATAACTATTACCAATGATGCGCTCTATCACTGTTACATTATTAATAACTATTACCAATGATGCGCTCTATCACTGTTACATTATTAATAACTATTACCAATGATGCGCTCTATCACTGTTACATTATTAATAACTATTACCAATGATGCGCTCTATCACTGTTACATTATTAATAACTATTACCAATGATGCGCTCTATCACTGTTACATTATTAATAACTATTACCAATGATGCGCTCTATCACTGTTACATTATTAATAACTATTACCAATGATGCGCTCTATCACTGTTACATTATTAATAACTATTACCAATGATGCGCTCTATCACTGTTACATTATTAATAACTATTACCAATGATGCGCTCTATCACTGTTACATTATTAATAACTATTACCAATGATGCGCTCTATCACTGTTACATTATTAATAACTATTACCAATGATGCGCTCTATCACTGTTACATTATTAATAACTATTACCAATGATGCGCTCTATCACTGTTACAATATTAATAACTATTACCAATGATCGAACCAGGTTTCAGTGATTCCTATCATATCATAGTCTTCCATTTCAACTAAGGTCATGACCTCATCCATTGTCTTGCTGATGCTCTTAAGATGAGTAGAAACTAATGTTGTTCTTCTGGTTTTCTAATAAAGTTATCTTAGAAACAGTTCTTAACTCGTTGTCGTATCTGTTCTATCCCAGTTTCTCCACCACTAAGCAGGTTTGTTTAAACAGTTCTTAACTCGTTGTCGTATCTGTTCTATCCCAGTTTCTCCACCTCAAAGCAGGTTTGTTTAAACAGTTCTTAACTCGTTGTCGTACCTGTTCTATCCCAGTTTCTCCACCTCAAAGCAGGTTTGTTTAAACAGTTCTTAACTCGTTGTCGTATCTGTTCTATCCCAGTTTCTCCACCTCAAAGCAGGTTTGTTTAAACAGTTCTTAACTCGTTGTCGTATCTGTTCTATCCCAGTTTCTCCACCACAAAGCAGGTTTGTTTAAACAGTTCATAATTCGTTGTCGTATCTGTTCTATCCCAGTTTCTCCACCTCAAAGCAGGTTTGTTTAAACAGTTCATAACTCGTTGTCGTATCTGTTCTATCTCAGTTTCTCCACCTCAAACCAGGTTTGTTTAAACAGTTCTTAACTCGTTGTCGTATCTGTTCTATCCCAGTTTCTCCACCACTAAGCAGGTTTGTTTAAACAGTTCTTAACTCATTGTCGTATCTGTTCTATCCCAGTTTCTCCACCACTAAGCAGGTTTGTTTAAACAGTTCTTAACTCGTTGTCGTATCTGTTCTATCCCAGTTTCTCCACCACTAAGCAGGTTTGTTTAAACAGTTCTTAACTCGTTGTCGTATCTGTTCTATCCCAGTTTCTCCACCACTAAGCAGGTTTGTTTAAACAGTTCTTAACTCGTTGTCGTATCTGTTCTATCACAGTTTCTCCACCACTAAGCAGGTTTGTTTAAACAGTTCTTAACTCGTTGTCGTATCTGTTCTATCCCAGTTTCTCCACCACTAAGCAGGTTTGTTTAAACAGTTCTTAACTCGTTGTCGTTACTGTTCTATCCCAGTTTCTTCACCTCAAAGCAGGTTTGTTTATACAGTTCTTAACTCGTTGTCGTATCTGTTCTATCCCAGTTTCTCCACCACTAAGCAGGTTTGTTTAAACAGTTCTTAACTCGTTGTCGTATCTGTTCTATCCCAGTTTCTCCACCACTAAGCAGGTTTGTTTAAACAGTTCTTAACTCGTTGTCGTATCTGTTCTATCCCAGTTTCTCCACCACTAAGCAGGTTTGTTTAAACAGTTCTTAACTCGTTGTCGTATCTGTTCTTTCCCAGTTTCTCCACCACTAAGCATGTTTGTTTAAACAGTTCTTAACTCGTTGTCGTATCTGTTCTATCCCAGTTTCTCCACCACTAAGCAGGTTTGTTTAAACAGTTCTTAACTCGTTGTCGTTACTGTTCTATCCCAGTTTCTCCACCACAAAGCAGGTTTGTTTAAACATATATATATCACTTCTTCAGTTTATACATATCCACCTGTTGCTCTGACTTATGATATTTTTTCATTAAAGCATTAACAGAAACCAAATGCACAGAGTGAGCTAAACACGAACCGTGTGATACAGTATTGAGTGTAAACTTAACACGAACCGTGTGATAAAGTATTGAGTGTAAATTTAACACGAACCGTGTGATACAGTATTGAGTTTAAACTTAACACGAACCGTGTGATACAGTATTGAGTGTAAACTTAAGACGAACCGTGTGATACAGTATTGAGTGCGATTTTAAAAAGTGCACTTTTCGTCAGATAATCATTTCATGTACCTTATATCCAATTAAAACCGAACTTAAATAAAAGTTGTTTTTTTCCGCCAAAGCTTGACACGTTAAGCCTAAATTTCCCGCTGAACCAAAACACGTGTTTTTCTTAATAGTACTGTTTTCTTCATCAGGTATTAAGAGAAATGTCTTGTACAATTTACAAAACAACTCCATTTACTTTACATGATGTTTGATGGTGAGAGTGCGCACTCTTTATTTACTTTACAGGATGTTTGATGGTTAGAGTGCGCACTTTTTTATTTACTTTACATGGTGTTTGATGGTTAGAGTGCGCACTCTTTATTTACTTCACATAATGTTTGATGGTTAGAGTGCGCACTTTTTATTTACTTTACATGATGTTTGATGGTTAGAGTGTGCACTCTTTATTTACTTTTCAGGATGTTTGATGGTTAGAGTGCGCACTTTTTATTTACTTCACATGATGTTTGATGGTTAGAGTGCGCACTTTTTATTTACTTTACATGATGTTTGATGGTTAGAGTCGCACTCTTTATTTACTTTACAGGATGTTTCATGGATAGAGTGTGAACTATTTATTTACTTTACATAATTTTTGATGGTAAGAGTGCGCACTCTTTATTTACTTTACATGATGTTTGATGGTTAGAGTGCGCACTCTTTATTTACTTTACATGATGTTTGATGGTTAGAGTGTCCACTCTTTATTTACTTTACATGATGTTTGATGGTTATAGTGCGCACATGATGGTTAGAGTGCACACTCTTTATTTACTTTACTTTACATGATGGTTAGAGTGCACACTCTTTATTTACTTTACATGATGTTTGATGGTTAGAGTGCGCACTCTTTATTTACTTTACATGATGTTTGATGATTAGAGTGTGCACTCTTTATTTACTTTACATGATGTTTGATGGTTAGAGTGTGCACTCTTTATTTACTTTACATGATGTTTGATGGTTAGAGTGCGCACTCTTTATTTACTTTGCATGATGTTTGATGGTTAGAGTGCGCACTCTTTAATTACTTCACATGATGTTTGATGATTAGAGTGTGCACTCTTTATTTACTTTACATGATGTTTGATGGTTAGAGTGCGCACTCTTTATTTACTTTGCATGATGTTTGATGGTTAGAGTGCGCACTCTTTAATTACTTCACATGATGTTTGATGGTTAGAGTGCGCACTCTTTATTTACTTTACATGACGTTTGATGGTTAGAGTGCGCACTCTATATTGATTGGTTAAAAGCCTTAATTTCGTCATTTTACACAGAACAAGATCAGAGTTGTCTGGAATATCTCTGTTTGTCGACATATACAACTCGTGAAAGGAATAACATTTCACTTTGGATTCCTCAACTACTTAAGTTATTGGTAGTTGTCTTATGTTACATAGCATGGGTGTAGGATATCAAAGATTATAGTAGTGCTGTAGGATATCAACCATTATAGTACTATTGTAGGATATCAACCATTATAGTAGTGGTGTAGGATATCAACCATTATAATAGTGGTGTAGGATATCAACCACTATAGTAGTGGTGTAGGATATCAACCATTATAGTAGTGGTGTAGGATATCAACCCTTATAGTAGTGGTGTAGGATATCCACCATTATAGTAGTGGTGTAGGATACCAACCATTACAGTAGTGGTGTAGGATATCCACCATTATAGTAGTGGTGTGGGATATCAACCATTATAGTAGTGGTGTAGGATACCAACCATTATAGTAGTGGTGTAGGATATCAACTATTGTAGTAGTGGTGTAGGATATCCACCATTATAGTAGTAGTATAGGATATCCACCATTATAGTAGTAGTGTGGGATATCAACCATTATAGTAGTGGTGTAGGATATCCACCATTATAGTAGTGGTGTAGGATATCAACCATTATAGTAGTGGTGTAGGATATCAACCATTATAGTAGTGGTGTAGGATATCAACCATTATAGTAGTGGTGTGGGATATCAACCATTATAGTAGTGGTGTAGGATATCAACCATTATAGTAGTGGTGTAGGATATCAACCATTATAGTAGTGGTGTAGGATATCAACCATTATAGTAGTGGTGTAGGATATCAACCATTATAGTACAGGTGTAGGATATCAACCATTATAGTAGTGGTGTAGGATATCCACCATTATAGTAGTGGTGTAGGATATCAACCATTATAGTAGTGGTGTAGGATATCAACCATTATAGTAGTGGTGTAGGATATCCACCATTATAGTAGTGGTGTAGGATATCAACCATTATAGTAGTGGTGTAGGATATCAACCATTATAGTAGTGGTGTAGGATATCAACCATTATAGTAGTGGTGTAGGATATCAACCATTATAGTAGTGGTGTAGGATATCAACCATTATAGTAGTGGTGTGGGATATCAACCATTATAGTAGTGGTGTAGGATATCAACCATTATAGTAGTGGTGTAGGATATCAACCATTATAGTAGTGGTGTAGGATATCAACCATTATAGTAGTGGTGTAGGATATCAACCATTATAGTAGTGGTGTAGGATATCAACCATTATAGTAGTGGTGTAGGATATCAACCATTATAGTAGTGGTGTAGGATATCAACCATTATAGTAGTGGTGTAGGATATCAACCATTATAGTAGTGGTGTAGGATATCAACCATTATAGTAGTGGTGTGGGATATCAACCATTATAGTAGTGGTGTAGGATATCAACCATTATAGTAGTGGTGTAGGATATCAACCATTATAGTAGTGGTGTAGGATATCAACCATTATAGTAGTGGTGTAGGATATCAACCATTATAGTAGTGGTGTAGGATATCAACCATTATAGTAGTGGTGTAGGATATCAACCATTATAGTAGTGGTGTAGGATATGCACCATTATAGTAGTGGTGTGGGATATCAACCATTATAGTAGTGGTGTGGGATATCAACCATTATAATAGTGGTGTGGAATATCAACCATTATAGTAGTGGTGTAGGATATCAACCATTATAGTAGTAGTGGTGTAGGATATCAACCATTATAGTAGTGGTGTAGGATATCAACCATTATAGTAGTGGTGTGGGATATCAACCATTATAGTAGTGGTGTAGGATATCAACCATTATAGTAGTGTGGGATATCAACCATTATAGTAGTGGTGTAGGATATCAACCATTATAGTAGTGGGTGTAGGATATCAACCATTATAGTAGTGGTGTAGGATATCAACCATTATAGTAGTGGTGTAGGATATCAACCATTATAGTAGTGGTGTAGGATATCAACCATTATAGTAGTATAGTGTGTAGGATATCAACCATTATAGTAGTGGTGTGGGATATCAACCATTATAGTAGTGGTGTGGTATATCAACCATTATAGTAGTGGTGTAGGATATCAACCATTATAGTAGTGGTGTAGGATATCAACCATTATAGTAGTGGTGTAGGATATCAACCATTATAGTAGTGGTGTAGGATATCAACCATTATAGTAGTGGTGTAGGATATCAACCATTATAGTAGTGGTGTAGGATATCAACCATTATAGTAGTGGTGTAGGATATCAACCATTATAGTAGTAGTGTAGGATATCAACCATTATAGTAGTGGTGTAGGATATCAACCATTATAGTAGTGGTGTAGGATATCAACCATTATAGTAGTAGTGGTGTAGGATATCAACCATTATAGTAGTGGTGTAGGATATCAACCATTATGTGGTGGATATCAACCATTATAGTAGTGGTGTGGGATATCAACCATTATAGTAGTGGTGTAGGATATCAACCATTATAGTAGTGGTGTAGGATATCAACCATTATAGTAGTGGTGTAGGATATCAACCATTATAGTAGTGGTGTAGGATATCAACCATTATAGTAGTGGTGTGGGATATCAACCATTATAGTAGTGGTGTAGGATATCAACCATTATAGTAGTGGTGTGGGATATCAACCATTATAGTAGTGGTGTGGGATATCAACCATTATAGTAGTGGTGTAGGATATCAACCATTATAGTAGTGGTGTAGGATATCAACCATTATAGTAGTGGTGTAGGATATCAACCATTATAGTAGTGGTGTGGGATATCAACCATTATAGTAGTGGTGTGGGATATCAACCATTATAGTAGTGGTGTAGGATATCAACCATTATAGTAGTGGTGTGGGATATCAACCATTATAGTAGTGGTGTAGGATATCAACCATTATAGTAGTGGTGTAGGATATCAACCATTATAGTAGTGGTGTAGGATATCAACCATTATAGTAGTGGTGTAGGATATCAACCATTATAGTAGTGGTGTAGGATATCAACCATTATAGTAGTGGTGTAGGATATCAACCATTATAGTAGTGGTGTGGGATATCAACCATTATAGTAGTGGTGTAGGATATCAACCATTATAGTAGTGGTGTAGGATATCAACCATTATAGTAGTGGTGTAGGATATCCACCATTATAGTAGTGGTGTAGGATATCAACCATTGTAGTAGTGGTGTAGGATATCCACCATTATAGTAGTGGTGTAGGATATCAACCATTATTATAGTAGTGGTGTAGGATATCAACCATTATAGTTGTGGTGTAGGATATCCACCATTATAGTACTAGTGTAGGATATCAACCATTATAGTAGTGGTGTAGGATATCAACCATTATAGTAGTGGTGTAGGATATCAACCATTATAGTAGTGGTGTAGGATATCAACCATTATAGTAGTGGTGTGGGATATCAACCATTATAGTAGTGGTGTAGGATATCAACCATTATAGTAGTGGTGTAGGATATCAACCATTATAGTAGTGGTGTAGGATATCAACCATTATAGTAGTGGTGTAGGATATCAACCATTATAGTAGTGGTGTAGGATATCAACCATTATAGTAGTGGTGTAGGATATCAACCATTATATAGTAGTGGTGTAGGATATCAACCATTATAGTAGTGGTGTGGGATATCAACCATTATAGTAGTGGTGTAGGATATCAACCATTATAGTAGTGGTGTAGGATATCAACCATTATAGTAGTGGTGTGGGATATCAACCATTATAGTAGTGGTGTAGGATATCAACCATTATAGTAGTGGTGTGGGATATCAACCATTATAGTAGTGTGGGATATCAACCATTATAGTAGTGGTGTGGGATATCAACCATTATAGTAGTGGTGTAGGATATCAACCATTATAGTAGTGGTGTGGGATATCAACCATTATAGTAATGGTGTAGGATATCAACCATTATAGTAGTGGTGTAGGATATCAACCATTATAGTAGTGGTGTAGGATATCAACCATTATAGTAGTGGTGTGGGATATCAACCATTATAGTAGTGGTGTAGGATATCAACCATTATAGTAGTGGTGTAGGATATCAACCATTATAGTAGTGGTGTAGGATATCAACCATTATAGTAGTGGTGTAGGATATCAACCATTATAGTAGTGGTGTAGGATATCAACCATTATAGTAGTGGTGTAGGATATCAACCATTATAGTAGTGGTGTAGGATATCAACCATTATAGTAGTGGTGTAGGATATCAACCATTATAGTAGTGGTGTAGGATATCAACCATTATAGTAGTGGTGTGGGATATCAACCATTATAGTAGTGGTGTAGGATATCAACCATTATAGTAGTGGTGTAGGATATCAACCATTATAGTAGTGGTGTAGGATATCAACCATTATAGTAGTGGTGTAGGATATCAACCATTATAGTAGTGGTGTGGGATATCAACCATTATAGTAGTGGTGTAGGATATCAACCATTATAGTAGTGGTGTAGGATATCAACCATTATAGTAGTGGTGTGGGATATCAACCATTATAGTAGTGGTGTAGGATATCAACCATTATAGTAGTGGTGTAGGATATCAACCATTATATAGTGGTGTAGGATATCAACCATTATAGTAGTGGTGTAGGATATCAACCATTATAGTAGTGGTGTAGGATATCAACCATTATAGTAGTGGTGTAGGATATCAACCATTATAGTAGTGGTGTAGGATATCAACCATTATAGTAGTGGTGTAGGATATCAACCATTATAGTAGTGGTGTAGGATATCAACCATTATAGTAGTGGTGTAGGATATCAACCATTATAGTAGTGGTGTGGGATATCAACCATTATAGTAGTGGTGTAGGATATCAACCATTATAGTAGTGGTGTAGGATATCAACCATTATAGTAGTGGTGTAGGATATCAACCATTATAGTAGTGGTGTAGGATATCAACCATTATAGTAGTGGTGTAGGATATCAACCATTATAGTAGTGGTGTGGGATATCAACCATTATAGTAGTGGTGTAGGATATCAACCATTATAGTAGTGGTGTGGGATATCAACCATTATAGTAGTGGTGTGGGATATCAACCATTATAGTAGTGGTGTGGGATATCAACCATTATAGTAGTGGTGTAGGATATCAACCATTATAGTAGTGGTGTAGGATATCAACCATTATAGTAGTGGTGTAGGATATCAACCATTATAGTAGTGGTGTAGGATATCAACCATTATAGTAGTGGTGTAGGATATCAACCATTATAGTAGTGGTGTGGGATATCAACCATTATAGTAGTGGTGTAGGATATCAACCATTATAGTAGTGGTGTAGGATATCAACCATTATAGTAGTGGTGTAGGATATCAACCATTATAGTAGTGGTGTAGGATATCAACCATTATAGTAGTGGTGTGGGATATCAACCATTATAGTAGTGGTGTGGGATATCAACCATTATAGTAGTGGTGTAGGATATCAACCATTATAGTAGTGGTGTAGGATATCAACCATTATAGTAGTGGTGTAGGATATCAACCATTATAGTAGTGGTGTGGGATATCAACCATTATAGTAGTGGTGTAGGATATCATTATAGTAGTGGTGTGGGAACCACCATTATAGTAGTGGTGTGGGATATCAACCATTATAGTAGTGGTGTAGGATATCAACCATTATAGTAGTGGTGTAGGATATCAACCATTATAGTAGTGGTGTAGGATATCAACCATTATAGTAGTGGTGTAGGATATCAACCATTATAGTAGTGGTGTGGGATATCAACCATTATAGTAGTAGGTGTAGGATATCAACCATTATAGTAGTGGTGTGGGATATCAACCATTATAGTAGTGGTGTGGGATATCAACCATTATAGTAGTGGTGTAGGATATCAACCATTATAGTAGTGGTGTGGGATATCAACCATTATAGTAGTGGTGTAGGATATCAACCATTATAGTAGTGGTGTAGGATATCAACCATTATAGTAGTGGTGTAGGATATCAACCATTATAGTAGTGGTGTAGGATATCAACCATTATAGTAGTGGTGTAGGATATCAACCATTATAGTAGTGGTGTAGGATATCAACCATTATAGTAGTGGTGTAGGATATCAACCATTATAGTAGTATAGGATATCAACCAGTGGTGTAGGATATCAACCATTATAGTAGTGGTGTAGGATATCAACCATTATAGTAGTGGTGTAGGATATCAACCATTATAGTAGTGGTGTAGGATATCAACCATTATAGTAGTGGTGTAGGATATCAACCATTATAGTAGTGGTGTAGGATATCAACCATTATAGTAGTGGTGTAGGATATCAACCATTATAGTAGTGGTGTAGGATATCAACCATTATAGTAGTGGTGTAGGATATCAACCATTATAGTAGTGGTGTAGGATATCAACCATTATAGTAGTGGTGTGGGATATCAACCATTATAGTAGTGGTGTGGGATATCAACCATTATAGTAGTGGTGTAGGATATCAACCATTATAGTAGTGGTGTGGGATATCAACCATTATAGTAGTGGTGTAGGATATCAACCATTATAGTAGTGGTGTAGGATATCAACCATTATTAGTAGTGGTGTAGGATATCAACCATTATAGTAGTGGTGTAGGATATCAACCATTATAGTAGTGGTGTAGGATATCAACCATTATAGTAGTGGTGTGTAGGATATCAACCATTATAGTAGTGGTGTAGGATATCAACCATTATAGTAGTGGTGTGGGATATCAACCATTATAGTAGTGGTGTAGGATATCAACCATTATGGTGTAGGATATCAACCATTATAGTAGTGGTGTAGGATATCAACCATTATAGTAGTGGTGTAGGATATCAACCATTATAGTAGTGGTGTAGGATATCAACCATTATAGTAGTGGTGTAGGATATCAACCATTATAGTAGTGGTGTGGGATATCAACCATTATAGTAGTGGTGTGGGATATCAACCATTATAGTAGTGGTGTGGGATATCAACCATTATAGTAGTGGTGTGGGATATCAACCATTATAGTAGTGGTGTGGGATATCAACCATTATAGTAGTGGTGTAGGATATCAACCATTATAGTAGTGGTGTGGGATATCAACCATTATAGTAGTGGTGTAGGATATCAACCATTATAGTAGTGGTGTGGGATATCAACCATTATAGTAGTGGTGTAGGATATCAACCATTATATAGTGGTAGGATATCAACCATTATAGTAGTGGTGTAGGATATCAACCATTATAGTAGTGGTGTAGGATATCAACCATTATAGTAGTGGTGTGGGATATCAACCATTATAGTAGTAGTGTGGGATATCAACCATTATAGTAGTGGTGTAGGATATCAACCATTATAGTAGTGGTGTAGGATATCAACCATTATAGTAGTGGTGTAGGATATCAACCATTATAGTAGTGGTGTAGGATATCCACCATTATAGTAGTGGTGTAGGATATCAACCATTATAGTAGTGGTGTGGGATATCAACCATTATAGTAGTGGTGTGGGATATCAACCATTATAGTAGTGGTGTGGGATATCAACCATTATAGTAGTGGTGTAGGATATCAACCATTATAGTAGTGGTGTAGGATATCAACCATTATAGTAGTGTGTGTAGGATATCAACCATTATAGTAGTGGTGTAGGATATCAACCATTATAGTAGTGGTGTGGGATATCAACCATTATAGTAGTGGTGTAGGATATCAACCATTATAGTAGTGGTGTGGGATATCAACCATTATAGTAGTGGTGTGGGATATCAACCATTATAGTAGTGGTGTGGGATATCAACCATTATAGTAGTGGTGTGGGATATCAACCATTATAGTAGTGGTGTAGGATATCAACCATTATAGTAGTGGTGTGGGATATCAACCATTATAGTAGTGGTGTGGGATATCAACCATTATAGTAGTGGTGTGGGATATCAACCATTATAGTAGTGGTGTGGGATATCAACCATTATAGTAGTGGTGTGGGATATCAACCATTATAGTAGTGGTGTGGGATATCAACCATTATAGTAGTGGTGTAGGATATCAACCATTATAGTAGTGGTGTAGGATATCAACCATTATAGTAGTGGTGTAGGATATCAACCATTATAGTAGTGGTGTGGGATATCAACCATTATAGTATAGGATATCAACCATTATAGTAGTGGTGTAGGATATCAACCATTATAGTAGTGGTGTAGGATATCAACCATTATAGTAGTGGTGTGGGATATCAACCATTATAGTAGTGGTGTAGGATATCAACCATTATAGTAGTGGTGTAGGATATCAACCATTATAGTAGTGGTGTGGGATATCAACCATTATAGTAGTGGTGTAGGATATCAACCATTATAGTAGTGGTGTAGGATATCAACCATTATAGTAGTGGTGTGGGATATCAACCATTATAGTAGTGGTGTGGGATATCAACCATTATAGTAGTGGTGTAGTAGTGGTGTAGGATATCAACCATTATAGTAGTGGTGTAGGATATCAACCATTATAGTAGTGGTGTGGGATATCAACCATTATAGTAGTGGTGTGGGATATCAACCATTATAGTAGTGGTGTAGGATATCAACCATTATAGTAGTGGTGTAGGATATCAACCATTATAGTAGTGGTGTAGGATATCAACCATTATAGTAGTGGTGTAGGATATCAACCATTATAGTAGTGGTGTAGGATATCAACCATTATAGTAGTGGTGTAGGATATCAACCATTATAGTAGTGGTGTAGGATATCAACCATTATAGTAGTGGTGTAGGATATCAACCATTATAGTAGTGGTGTGGGATATCAACCATTATAGTAGTGGTGTGGGTAGTGGTGTGGGATATCAACCATTATAGTAGTGGTGTAGGATATCAACCATTATAGTAGTGGTGTGGGATATCAACCATTATAGTAGTGGTGTGGGATATCAACCATTATAGTAGTGGTGTAGGATATCAACCATTATAGTAGTGGTGTGGGATATCAACCATGTGGGATATCAACCATTATAGTAGTGGTGTAGGATATCAACCATTATAGTAGTGGTGTAGGATATCAACCATTATAGTAATGGTGTAGGATATCAACCATTATAGTAGTGGTGTAGGATATCAACCATTATAGTAGTGGTGTGGGATATCAACCATTATAGTAGTGGTGTGGGATATCAACCAGTGGTGTGGGATATCAACCATTATAGTAGTGGTGTGGGATATCAACCATTATAGTAGTGGTGTAGGATATCAACCATTATAGTAGTATAGTGTGGGATATCAACCATTATGGGATATCAACCATTATAGTAGTGGTGTAGATATCAACCATTATAGTAGTGGTGTAGGATATCAACCATTATAGTAGTGGTGTGGGATATCAACCATTATAGTAGTGGTGTAGGATATCAACCATTATAGTAGTGGTGTAGGATATCAACCATTATAGTAGTGGTGTAGGATATCAACCATTATAGTAGTGGTGTAGGATATCAACCATTATAGTAGTGGTGTGTAGGATATCAACCATTATAGTAGTGGTGTGGGATATCAACCATTATAGTAGTGGTGTGGGATATCAACCATTATAGTAGTGGTGTGGGATATCAACCATTATAGTAGTAGGATATCAACCATTATAGTAGTGGTGTAGGATATCAACCATTATAGTAGTGGTGTAGGATATCAACCATTATAGTAGTGGTGTGGGATATCAACCATTATAGTAGTGGTGTAGGTAGTGGTGTAGGATATCAACCATTATAGTAGTGGTGTAGGATATCAACCATTATAGTAGTGGTGTAGGATATCAACCATTATAGTAGTGGTGTAGGATATCAACCATTATAGTAGTGGTGTAGTGGTGAGGATATCAACCATTATAGTAGTGGTGTGGGATATCAACCATTATAGTAGTGGTGTAGGATATCAACCATTATAGTAGTGGTAGTGGTGGGATATCAACCATTATAGTAGTGGTGTGGGATATCAACCATTATAGTAGTGGTGTGGGATATCAACCATTATAGTAGTGGGATATCAACCATTATAGTAGTGGTGTGGGATATCAACCATTATAGTAGTGGTGTGGGATATCAACCATTATAGTAGTGGTGTGGGATATCAACCATTATAGTAGTGGTGTAGGATATCAACCATTATAGTAGTGGTGTAGGATATAAACCATTATAGTAGTGGTGTGGGATATCAACCATTATAGTAGTGGTGTGGGATATCAACCATTATAGTAGTAGTGGTGTCAAGGATATCAACCATTATAGTAGTGGTGTAGGATATCAACCATTATAGTAGTGGTGTAGGATATCAACCATTATAGTAGTGGTGTAGGATATCAACCATTATAGTAGTGGTGTGGGATATCAACCATTATAGTAGTGGTGTAGGATATCAACCATTATAGTAGTGGTGTAGGATATCAACCATTATAGTAGTGGTGTAGGATATCAACCATTATAGTAGTGGTGTAGGATATCAACCATTATAGTAGTGGTGTAGGATATCAACCATTATAGTAGTGGTGTAGGATATCAACCATTATAGTAGTGGTGTAGGATATCAACCATTATAGTAGTGGTGTAGGATATCAACCATTATAGTAGTGGTGTAGGATATCAACCATTATAGTAGTGGTGTAGGATATCAACCATTATAGTAGTGGTGTAGGATATCAACCATTATAGTAGTGGTGTAGGATATCAACCATTATAGTAGTGGTGTAGGATATCAACCATTATAGTAGTGGTGTAGGATATCAACCATTATAGTAGTGGTGTAGGATATCAACCATTATAGTAGTGGTGTAGGATATCAACCATTATAGTAGTGGTGTGGGATATCAACCATTATAGTAGTGGTGTGGGATATCAACCATTATAGTAGTGGTGTAGGATATCAACCATTATAGTAGTGGTGTAGGATATCAACCATTATAGTAGTGGTGTAGGATATCAACCATTATAGTAGTGGTGTGGGATATCAACCATTATAGTAGTAGTGTAGCATATCAACCATTATAGTAGTGGTGTAGGATATCAACCATTATAGTAGTGGTGTAGGATATCAACCATTATAGTAGTGGTGTGGGATATCAACCATTATAGTAGTGGTGTAGGATATCAACCATTATAGTAGTGGTGTGGGATATCAACTATTATAGTAGTAGTGTAGGATATCAACCATTATAGTAGTGGTGTAGGATATCAACCATTATAGTGGTGTGGGATATCAACCATTATAGTAGTGGTGTGGAATATCAACCATTATAGTAGTGGTGTGGTATATCAACCGTTATAGTAGTTGTGTAGGATACCAACCATTATAGTAGTGGTGTAGGATATCAACTATTATAGTAGTGGTGTAGGATATCAACCATTATAGTAGTGGATATCAACCATTATGTAGTGGTGTGGGATATCAACCATTATAGTAGTGGTGTAGGATATCAACCATTATAGTAGTGGTGTAGGATATCAACCATTATAGTAGTGGTGTGGGATATCAACCATTATAGTAGTGGTGTGGGATATCAACCATTATAGTAGTGGTGTGGGATATCAACCATTATAGTAGTGGTGTGGGATATCAACCATTATAGTAGTGGTGTGGGATATCAACCATTATAGTAGTGGTGTAGGATATCAACCATTATAGTAGTGGTGTGGGATATCAACCATTATAGTAGTGGTGTGGGATATCAACCATTATAGTAGTGGTGTGGGATATCAACCATTATAGTAATAGTGTAGGATATCAACCATTATAGTAGTGGTGTAGGATATCAACCATTATAGTAGTGGTGTGGGATATCAACCATTATAGTAGTGGTGTAGGATATCAACCATTATAGTAGTGGTGTAGGATATCAACCATTATAGTAGTGGTGTGGGATATCAACCATTATAGTAGTGGTGTAGGATATCAACCATTATAGTAGTGGTGTAGGATATCAACCATTATAGTAGTGGTGTAGGATATCAACCATTATAGTAGTGGTGTAGGATATCAACCATTATAGTAGTGGTGTAGGATATCAACCATTATAGTAGTGGTGTAGGATATCAACCATAGTAGTGGTGTAGGATATATTATAGTAGTGGTGTGGGATATCAACCATTATAGTAGTGGTGTGGGATATCAACCATTATAGTAATGGTGTAGGATAACCACCATTATAGTAGTGGTGTGGGATATCAACCATTATAGTAATGGTGTAGGATATCAACCATTATAGTAGTGGTGTGGGATATCAACCATTATAGTAGTGGTGTGGGATATCAACCATTATAGTAGTGGTGTAGGATATCAACCATTATAGTAGTGGTGTAGGATATCAACCATTATAGTAGTGGTGTAGGATATCAACCATTATAGTAGTGGTGTGGGATATCAACCATTATAGTAGTGGTGTGGGATATCAACCATTATAGTAGTGGTGTGGGATATCAACCATTATAGTAGTGGTGTAGGATATCAACCATTATAGTAGTGGTGTAGGATATCAACCATTATAGTAGTGGTGTGGGATATCAACCATTATAGTAGTGGTGTGGGATATCAACCATTATAGTAGTGGTGTAGGATATCAACCATTATAGTAGTGGTGTGGGATATCAACCATTATAGTAGTGGTGTGGGATATCAACCATTATAGTAGTGGTGTGGGATATCAACCATTATAGTAGTGGTGTAGGATATCAACCATTATAGTAGTGGTGTGGGATATCAACCATTATAGTAGTGGTGTGGGATATCAACCATTATAGTAGTGGTGTGGGATATCAACCATTATAGTAGTGGTGTAGGATATCAACCATTATAGTAGTGGTGTAGGATATCAACCATTATAGTAGTGGTGTAGGATATCAACCATTATAGTAGTGGTGTAGGATATCCACCATTATAGTAGTGGTGTGGGATATCAACCATTATAGTAGTGGTGTGGGATATCAACCATTATAGTAGTGGTGTAGGATATCAACCATTATAGTAGTGGTGTGGGATATCAACCATTATAGTAGTGGTGTGGGATATCAACCATTATAGTAGTGGTGTAGGATATCAACCATTATAGTAGTGGTGTAGGATATCAACCATTATAGTAGTGGTGTAGGATATCAACCATTATAGTAGTGGTGTAGGATATCAACCATTATAGTAGTGGTGTAGGATATCAACCATTATAGTAGTGGTGTAGGATATCAACCATTATAGTAGTGGTGTAGGATATCAACCATTATAGTAGTGGTGTAGGATATCAACCATTATAGTAGTGGTGTAGGATATCAACCATTATAGTAGTGGTGTAGGATATCAACCATTATAGTAGTGGTGTAGGATATCAACCATTATAGTAGTGGTGTAGGATATCAACCATTATAGTAGTGGTGTGGGATATCAACCATTATAGTAGTGGTGTGGGATATCAACCATTATAGTAGTGGTGTGGGATATCAACCATTATAGTAGTGGTGTGGGATATCAACCATTATAGTAGTGGTGTGGGATATCAACCATTATAGTAGTGGTGTGGGATATCAACCATTATAGTAGTGGTGTAGGATATCAACCATTATAGTAGTGGTGTGGGATATCAACCATTATAGTAGTGGTGTGGGATATCAACCATTATAGTAGTGGTGTGGGATATCAACCATTATAGTAGTGGTGTAGGATATCAACCATTATAGTAGTGGTGTAGGATATCAACCATTATAGTAGTGGTGTAGGATATCAACCATTATAGTAGTGGTGTAGGATATCAACCATTATAGTAGTGGTGTAGGATATCAACCATTATAGTAGTGGTGTAGGATATCAACCATTATAGTAGTGGTGTAGGATATCAACCATTATAGTAGTGGTGTAGGATATCAACCATTATAGTAGTGGTGTAGGATATCAACCATTATAGTAGTGGTGTGGGATATCAACCATTATAGTAGTGGTGTAGGATATCAACCATTATAGTAGTGGTGTAGGATATCAACCATTATAGTAGTGGTGTAGGATATCAACCATTATAGTAGTGGTGTAGGATATCAACCATTATAGTAGTGGTGTGGGATATCAACCATTATAGTAGTGGTGTAGGATATCAACCATTATAGTAGTGGTGTGGGATATCAACCATTATAGTAGTGGTGTGGGATATCAACCATTATAGTAGTGGTGTAGGATATCAACCATTATAGTAGTGGTGTAGGATATCAACCATTATAGTAGTGGTGTAGGATATCAACCATTATAGTAGTGGTGTAGGATATCAACCATTATAGTACTGGTGTAGTATATCAACCATTATAGTAGTGGTGGGGAATATCAACCATTATAGTAGTGGTGTAGGATATCAACCATTATAGTAGTGGTGTGGGATATCAACCATTATAGTAGTGGTGTAGGATATCAACCATTATAGTAGTGGTGTAGGATATCAACCATTATAGTAGTGGTGTAGGATATCAACCATTATAGTAGTGGTGTGGGATATCAACCATTATAGTAGTGGTGGGATATCAACCATTATAGTAGTGGTGTAGGATATCAACCATTATAGTAGTGGTGTGGGATATCAACCATTATAGTAGTGGTGTGGGATATCAACCATTATAGTAGTGGTGTGGGATATCAACCATTATAGTAGTGGTGTAGGATATCAACCATTATAGTAGTGGTGTAGGATATCAACCATTATAGTAGTGGTGTAGGATATCAACCATTATAGTAGTGGTGTAGGATATCAACCATTATAGTAGTGGTGTGGGATATCAACCATTATAGTAGTGGTGTGGGATATCAACCATTATAGTAGTGGTGTGGGATATCAACCATTATAGTAGTGGTGTAGGATATCAACCATTATAGTAGTGGTGTAGGATATCAACCATTATAGTAGTGGTGTAGGATATCAACCATTATAGTAGTGGTGTAGGATATCAACCATTATAGTAGTGGTGTAGGATATCAACCATTATAGTAGTGGTGTAGGATATCAACCATTATAGTAGTGGTGTAGGATATCAACCATTATAGTAGTGGTGTAGGATATCAACCATTATAGTAGTGGTGTAGGATATCAACCATTATAGTAGTGGTGTAGGATATCAACCATTATAGTAGTGGTGTAGGATATCAACCATTATAGTAGTGGTGTGGGATATCAACCATTATAGTAGTGGTGTGGGATATCAACCATTATAGTAGTGGTGTAGGATATCAACCATTATAGTAGTGGTGTGGGATATCAACCATTATAGTAGTGGTGTGGGATATCAACCATTATAGTAGTGGTGTAGGATAACAACCATTATAGTAGTGGTGTAGGATATCAACCATTATAGTAGTGGTGTGGGATATCAACCATTATAGTAGTGGTGTGGGATATCAACCATTATAGTAGTGGTGTAGGATATCAACCATTATAGTAGTGGTGTAGGATATCAACCATTATAGTAGTGGTGTAGGATATCAACCATTATAGTAGTGGTGTGGGATATCAACCATTATAGTAGTGGTGTGGGATATCAACCATTATAGTAGTGGTGTAGGATATCAACCATTATAGTAGTGGTGTGGGATATCAACCATTATAGTAGTGGTGTGGGATATCAACCATTATAGTAGTGGTGTGGGATATCAACCATTATAGTAGTGGTGTAGGATATCAACCATTATAGTAGTGGTGTGGGTAGTGGTAGTATGTGGGATATCAACCATTATAGTAGTGGTGTGGGATATCAACCATTATAGTAGTGGTGTGGGATATCAACCATTATAGTAGTGGTGTGGGATATCAACCATTATAGTAGTGGTGTAGGATATCAACCATTATAGTAGTGGTGTGGGATATCAACCATTATAGTAGTGGTGTGGGATATCAACCATTATAGTAGTGGTGTAGGATATCAACCATTATAGTAGTGGTGTAGGATATCAACCATTATAGTAGTGGTGTAGGATATCAACCATTATAGTAGTGGTGTAGGATATCAACCATTATAGTAGTGGTGTAGGATATCAACCATTATAGTAGTGGTGTAGGATATCAACCATTATAGTAGTGGTGTAGGATATCAACCATTATAGTGTGTGGGATATCAACCATTATAGTAGTGGTGTGGGATATCAACCATTATAGTAGTGGTGTGGGATATCAACCATTATAGTAATGGTGTAGGATAACCACCATTATAGTAGTGGTGTGGGATATACACCATTATAGTAGTGGTGTGGGATATCAACCATTATAGTAGTGGTGTGGGATATCAACCATTATAGTAGTGGTGTAGGATATCAACCATTATAGTAGTGGTGTAGGATATCAACCATTATAGTAGTGGTGTAGGATATCAACCATTATAGTAGTGGTGTAGGATATCAACCATTATAGTAGTGGTGTGGGATATCAACCATTATAGTAGTGGTGTAGGATATCAACCATTATAGTAGTGGTGTAGGATATCAACCATTATAGTAGTGGTGTAGGATATCAACCATTATAGTAGTGGTGTGGGATATCAACCATTATAGTAGTGGTGTAGGATATCAACCATTATAGTAGTGGTGTAGGATATCAACCATTATAGTAGTGGTGTAGGATATCAACCATTATAGTAGTGGTGTAGGATATCAACCATTATAGTAGTGGTGTAGGATATCAACCATTATAGTAGTGGTGTAGGATATCAACCATTATAGTAGTGGTGTGGGATATCAACCATTATAGTAGTGGTGTGGGATATCAACCATTATAGTAGTGGTGTGGGATATCAACCATTATAGTAGTGGTGTGGGATATCAACCATTATAGTAGTGGTGTGGGATATCAACCATTATAGTAGTGGTGTGGGATATCAACCATTATAGTAGTGGTGTAGGATATCAACCATTATAGTAGTGGTGTAGGATATCAACCATTATAGTAGTGGTGTAGGATATCAACCATTATAGTATGGTGTAGGATATCAACCATTATAGTAGTGGTGTGGGATATCAACCATTATAGTAGTGGTGTGGGATATCAACCATTATAGTAGTGGTGTGGGATATCAACCATTATAGTAGTGGTGTGGGATATCAACCATTATAGTGGTGTGGGATATCAACCATTATAGTGGTGTAGGATATCAACCATTATAGTAGTGGTGTGGGATAACCATTATAGTAGTGGTGTGGGATATCAACCATTATAGTAGTGGTGTGGGATATCAACCATTATAGTAGTGGTGTGGGATATCAACCATTATAGTAGTGGTGTAGGATATCAACCATTATAGTAGTGGTGTAGGATATCAACCATTATAGTAGTGGTGTGGGATATCAACCATTATAGTAGTGGTGTAGGATATCAACCATTATAGTAGTGTGGTAGGATATCAACCATTATAGTAGTGGTGTAGGATATCAACCATTATAGTAGTGGTGTAGGATATCAACCATTATAGTAGTGGTGTAGGATATCAACCATTATAGTAGTGGTGTGGGATATCAACCATTATAGTAGTGGTGTGGGATATCAACCATTATAGTAGTGGTGTGGGATATCAACCATTATAGTAGTGGTGTGGGATATCAACCATTATAGTAGTGGTGTGGGATATCAACCATTATAGTAGTGGTGTGGGATATCAACCATTATAGTAGTGGTGTGGGATATCAACCACCATTATAGTATAGTGGTGTGTAGGATATCAACCATTATAGTAGTGGTGTGGGATATCAACCATTATAGTAGTGGTGTGGGATATCAACCATTATAGTGGTGTAGGATATCAACCATTATAGTAGTGGTGGGATATCAACCATTATAGTAGTGGTGTGGGATATCAACCATTATAGTAGTGGTGTGGGATATCAACCATTATAGTAGTGGTGTAGGATATCAACCATTATAGTAGTGGTGTAGGATATCAACCATTATAGTAGTGGTGTAGGATATCAACCATTATAGTAGTGGTGTAGGATATCAACCATTATAGTAGTGGTGTAGGATATCAACCATTATAGTAGTGGTGTAGGATATCAACCATTATAGTAGTGGTGTAGGATATCAACCATTATAGTAGTGGTGTAGGATATCAACCATTATAGTAGTGGTGTAGGATATCAACCATTATAGTAGTGGTGTGGGATATCAACCATTATAGTAGTGGTGTGGGATATCAACCATTATAGTAGTGGTGTGGGATATCAACCATTATAGTAGTGGTGTAGGATATCAACCATTATAGTAGTGGTAGGATATCAACCATTATAGTAGTGGTGTAGGATATCAACCATTATAGTAGTGGTGTGGGATATCAACCATTATAGTAGTGGTGTGGGATATCAACCATTATAGTAGTGGTGTGGGATATCAACCATTATAGTAGTGGTGTGGGATATCAACCATTATAGTAGTGGTGTAGGATATCAACCATTATAGTAGTGGTGTAGGATATCAACCATTATAGTAGTGGTGTAGGATATCAACCATTATAGTAGTGGTGTAGGATATCAACCATTATAGTAGTGGTGTGGGATATCAACCATTATAGTAGTGGTGTGGGATATCAACCATTATAGTAGTGGTGTGGGATATCAACCATTATAGTAGTAGTGGTGTAGGATATCAACCATTATAGTAGTGGTGTGGGATATCAACCATTATAGTAGTGGTGTAGGATATCAACCATTATAGTAGTGGTGTAGGATATCAACCATTATAGTAGTGGTGTGGGATATCAACCATTATAGTAGTGGTGTAGGATATCAACCATTATAGTAGTGGTGTAGGATATCAACCATTATAGTAGTGGTGTAGGATATCAACCATTATAGTAGTGGTGTAGGATATCAACCATTATAGTAGTGGTGTGGGATATCAACCATTATAGTAGTGGTGTAGGATATCAACCATTATAGTAGTGGTGTAGGATATCAACCATTATAGTAGTGGTGTAGGATATCAACCATTATAGTAGTGGTGTAGGATATCAACCATTATAGTAGTGGTGTAGGATATCAACCATTATAGTAGTGGTGTAGGATATCAACCATTATAGTAGTGGTGTAGGATATCAACCATTATAGTAGTGGTGTAGGATATCAACCATTATAGTAGTGGTGTAGGATATCAACCATTATAGTAGTGGTGTAGGATATCAACCATTATAGTAGTGGTGTGGGATATCAACCATTATAGTAGTGGTGTGGGATATCAACCATTATAGTAGTGGTGTAGGATATCAACCATTATAGTAGTGGTGTGGGATATCAACCATTATAGTAGTGGTGTGGGATATCAACCATTATAGTAGTGGTGTGGGATATCAACCATTATAGTAGTGGTGTAGGATATCAACCATTATAGTAGTGGTGTGGGATATCAACCATTATAGTAGTGGTGTGGGATATCAACCATTATAGTAGTGGTGTGGGATATCAACCATTATAGTAGTGGTGTGGGATATCAACCATTATAGTAGTGGTGTAGGATATCAACCATTATAGTAGTGGTGTAGGATATCAACCATTATAGTACTAGTGTGGGATATCAACCATTATAGTAGTAGTGTAGGATATAAACCATGATAGTTTTGGTGTAGGATATCAACCATTATAATAGTAGTGTAGGATATCAACCATTATAGTAGTGGTGTAGGATATCAACCATTATAGTAGTGGTGTAGGATATCAACCATTATAGTAGTGGTGTGGGATATCAACCATTATAGTAATGGTGTAGGATAACCACCATTATAGTAGTGGTGTGGGATATACACCATTATAGTAGTGGTGTGGGATATCAACCATTATAATAGTGGTGTGGAATATCAACCATTATAGTAGTCGTGTGGGATATCAACCATTATAGTAGTGGTGTAGGATATCAACCATTATAGTAGTGGTGTGGGATATCAACCATTATAGTAGTGGGTGGTGTGGGATATCAACCATTATAGTAGTGGTGTAGGATATCAACCATTATAGTAGTGGTGTAGGATATCAACCATTATAGTAGTGGTGTGGGATATCAACCATTATAGTAGTGGTGTGGGATATCAACCATTATAGTAGTGGTGTGGGATATCAACCATTATAGTAGTGGTGTGGGATATCAACCATTATAGTAGTGGTGTGGGATATCAACCATTATAGTAGTGGTGTGGGATATCAACCATTATAGTAGTGGTGTGGGATATCAACCATTATAGTAGTGGTGTAGGATATCAACCATTATAGTAGTGGTGTAGGATATCAACCATTATAGTAGTGGTGTGGGATATCAACCATTATAGTAGTGGTGTAGGATATCAACCATTATAGTAGTGGTGTGGGATATCAACCATTATAGTAGTGGTGTAGGATATCAACCATTATAGTAGTGGTGTAGGATATCAACCATTATAGTAGTGGTGTAGGATATCAACCATTATAGTAGTGGTGTAGGATATCAACCATTATAGTAGTGGTGTAGGATATCAACCATTATAGTAGTGGTGTAGGATATCAACCATTATAGTAGTGGTGTAGGATATCAACCATTATAGTAGTGGTGTAGGATATCAACCATTATAGTAGTGGTGTGGGATATCAACCATTATAGTAGTGGTGTAGGATATCAACCATTATAGTAGTGGTGTAGGATATCAACCATTATAGTAGTGGTGTAGGATATCAACCATTATAGTAGTGGTGTAGGATATCAACCATTATAGTAGTGGTGTGGGATATCAACCATTATAGTAGTGGTGTGTGGGATATCAACCATTATAGTAGTGGTGTGGGATATCAACCATTATAGTAGTGGTGTAGGATATCAACCATTATAGTAGTGGTGTAGGATATCAACCATTATAGTAGTGGTGTAGGATATCAACCATTATAGTAGTGGTGTAGGATATCAACCATTATAGTAGTGGTGTAGGATATCAACCATTATAGTAGTGGTGTAGGATATCCACCATTATAGTAGTGGTGTGGGATATCAACCATTATAGTAGTGGTGTGGGATATCAACCATTATAGTAGTGGTGTAGGATATCAACCATTATAGTAGTGGTGTAGGATATCAACCATTATAGTAGTGGTGTAGGATATATTATAGTAGTGGTGTGGGATATCAACCATTATAGTAGTGGTGTAGGATATCAACCATTATAGTAGTGGTGTGGGATATCAACCATTATAGTAGTGGTGTGGGATATCAACCAATATAGTAGTGGTGTGGGATATCAACCATTATAGTAATGGTGTAGGATATCAACCATTATAGTAGTGGTGTAGGATATAAACCATTATAGTAGTGGTGTGGGATATCAACCATTATAGTAGTGGTGTAGGATATCAACCATTATAGTAGTGGTGTAGGATATCAACCATTATAGTAGTGGTGTAGGATATCAACCATTATAGTAGTGGTGTAGGATATCAACCATTATAGTAGTGGTGTAGGATATCAACCATTATAGTAGTGGTGTAGGATATCAACCATTATAGTAGTGGTGTAGGATATCAACCATTATAGTAGTGGTGTGGAATATCAACCATTATAGTAGTGGTGTAGGATATCAACCATTATAGTATTATATATCAACCATTATAGTAGTGGTGTAGGATATCAACCATTAGTAGTAGTGGTGGGATATCAACCATTATAGTAGTGGTGTAGGATATCAACCATTATAGTAGTGGTGTGGGATATCAACCATTATAGTAGTGGTGTGGGATATCAACCATTATAGTAGTGGTGTGGGATATCAACCATTATAGTAGTGGTGTGGGATATCAACCATTATAGTAGTGGTGTGGGATATCAACCATTATAGTAGTGGTGTGGGATATCAACCATTATAGTAGTGGTGTGGGATATCAACCATTATAGTAGTGGTGTGGGATATCAACCATTATAGTAGTGGTGTAGGATATCAACCATTATAGTAGTGGTGTAGGATATCAACCATTATAGTAGTGGTGTAGGATATCAACCATTATAGTAGTGGTGTAGGATATCAACCATTATAGTAGTGGTGTAGGATATCAACCATTATAGTAGTGGTGTAGGATATCAACCATTATAGTAGTGGTGTAGGATATCAACCATTATAGTAGTGGTGTAGGATATCAACCATTATAGTAGTGGTGTAGGATATCAACCATTATAGTAGTGGTGTAGGATATCAACCATTATAGTAGTGGTGTAGGATATCAACCATTATAGTAGTGGTGTAGGATATCAACCATTATAGTAGTGGTGTAGGATATCAACCATTATAGTAGTGGTGTAGGATATCAACCATTATAGTAGTGGTGTAGGATATCAACCATTATAGTAGTGGTGGTGTGGGATATCAACCATTATAGTAGTGGTGTGGGATATCAACCATTATAGTAGTGGTGTAGGATATCAACCATTATAGTAGTGGTGTGGGATATCAACCATTATAGTAGTGGTGTAGGATATCAACCATTATAGTAGTGGTGTGGGATATCAACCATTATAGTAGTGGTGTGGGATATCAACCATTATAGTAGTGGTGTGGGATATCAACCATTATAGTAGTGGTGTGGGATATCAACCATTATAGTAGTGGTGTAGGATATCAACCATTATAGTAGTGGTGTAGGATATCAACCATTATAGTAGTGGTGTAGGATATCAACCATTATAGTAGTGGTGTAGGATATCAACCATTATAGTAGTGGTGTAGGATATCAACCATTATAGTAGTGGTGTAGGATATCAACCATTATAGTAGTGGTGTAGGATATCAACCATTATAGTAGTGGTGTGGGATATCAACCATTATAGTAGTGGTGTGGGATATCAACCATTATAGTAGTGGTGTGGGATATCAACCATTATAGTAGTGGTGTGGGATATCAACCATTATAGTAGTGGTGTGGGATATCAACCATTATAGTAGTGGTGTGGGATATCAACCATTATAGTAGTGGTGTGGGATATCAACCATTATAGTAGTGGTGTAGGATATCAACCATTATAGTAGTGGTGTGGGATATCAACCATTATAGTAGTGGTGTAGGATATCAACCATTATAGTAGTGGTGTAGGATATCAACCATTATAGTATAGGATATCAACCATTATAGTGGTGTGGGATATCAACCATTATAGTAGTGGTGTAGGATATCAACCATTATAGTAGTGGTGTGGGATATCAACCATTATAGTAGTGGTGTAGGATATCAACCATTATAGTAGTGGTGTAGGATATCAACCATTATAGTAGTGGTGTGGGATATCAACCATTATAGTATAGTAGTGGTGTAGGATATCAACCATTATAGTAGTGGTGTAGGATATCAACCATTATAGTAGTGGTGTAGGATATCAACCATTATAGTAGTGGTGTAGGATATCAACCATTATAGTAGTGGTGTAGGATAACAACCATTATAGTAGTGGTGTAGGATATCAACCATTATAGTAGTGGTGTGGGATATCAACCATTATAGTAGTGGTGTGGGATATCAACCATTATAGTAGTGGTGTAGGATATCAACCATTATAGTAGTGGTGTAGGATATCAACCATTATAGTAGTGGTGTAGGATATCAACCATTATAGTAGTGGTGTGGGATATCAACCATTATAGTAGTGGTGTGGGATATCAACCATTATAGTAGTGGTGTGGGATATCAACCATTATAGTAGTGGTGTGGGATATCAACCATTATAGTAGTGGTGTAGGATATCAACCATTATAGTAGTGGTGTGGGATATCAACCATTATAGTAGATATCAACCATTATAGTAGTGGTGTGGGATATCAACCATTATAGTAGTGGTGTGGGATATCAACCATTATAGTAGTGGTGTGGGATATCAACCATTATAGTAGTGGTGTGGGATATCAACCATTATAGTAGTGGTGTAGGATATCAACCATTATAGTAGTGGTGTAGGATATCAACCATTATAGTAGTGGTGTAGGATATCAACCATTATAGTAGTGGTGTAGGATATCAACCATTATAGTAGTGGTGTAGGATATCAACCATTATAGTAGTGGTGTAGGATATCAACCATTATAGTAGTGGTGTAGGATATCAACCATTATAGTAGTGGTGTAGGATATCAACCATTATAGTAGTGGTGTAGGATATCAACCATTATAGTAGTGGTGTAGGATATACCATTATAGTAGTGGTGTGGATATCAACCATTATAGTAGTGGTGTAGGATATCAACCATTATAGTAGTGGTGTAGGATATCAACCATTATAGTAGTGGTGTGGGATATCAACCATTATAGTAGTGGTGTAGGATATCAACCATTATAGTAGTGGTGTAGGATATCAACCATTATAGTAGTGGTGTAGGATATCAACCATTATAGTAGTGGTGTAGGATATCAACCATTATAGTAGTGGTGTAGGATATCAACCATTATAGTAGTGGTGTAGGATATCAACCATTATAGTAGTGGTGTAGGATATCAACCATTATAGTAGTGGTGTAGGATATCAACCATTATAGTAGTGGTGTGGGATATCAACCATTATAGTAGTGGTGTAGGATATCAACCATTATAGTAGTGGTGTGGGATATCAACCATTATAGTAGTGGTGTGGGATATCAACCATTATAGTAGTGGTGTGGGATATCAACCATTATAGTAGTGGTGTGGGATATCAACCATTATAGTAGTGGTGTGGGATATCAACCATTATAGTAGTGGTGTGGGATATCAACCATTATAGTAGTGGTGTAGGATATCAACCATTATAGTAGTGGTGTAGGATATCAACCATTATAGTAGTGGTGTGGGATATCAACCATTATAGTAGTGGTGTAGGATATCAACCATTATAGTAGTGGTGTAGGATATCAACCATTATAGTAGTGGTGTGGGATATCAACCATTATAATAGTGGTGTGGAATATCAACCATTATAGTAGTGGTGTGGGATATCAACCATTATAGTAGTGGTGTAGGATATCAACCATTATAGTAGTGGTGTAGGATATCAACCATTATAGTAGTGGTGTAGGATATCAACCATTATAGTAGTGGTGTAGGATATCAACCATTATAGTAGTGGTGTGGGATATCAACCATTATAGTAGTGGTGTAGGATATCAACCATTATAGTAGTGGTGTAGGATATCAACCATTATAGTAGTGGTGTAGGATATCAACCATTATAGTAGTGGTGTAGGATATCAACCATTATAGTAGTGGTGTAGGATATCAACCATTATAGTAGTGGTGTGGGATATCAACCATTATAGTAGTGGTGTGGGATATCAACCATTATTATAGTAGTGGTGTAGGATATCAACCATTATAGTAGTGGTGTGGGATATCAACCATTATAGTAGTGGTGTAGGATATCAACCATTATAGTAGTGGTGTAGGATATCAACCATTATAGTAGTGGTGTAGGATATCAACCATTATAGTAGTGGTGTAGGATATCAACCATTATAGTAGTGGTGTAGGATATCAACCATTATAGTAGTGGTGTAGGATATCAACCATTATAGTAGTGGTGTAGGATATCAACCATTATAGTAGTGGTGTGGGATATCAACCATTATAGTAGTGGTGTAGGATATCAACCATTATAGTAGTGGTGTGGGATATCAACCATTATAGTAGTGGTGTAGGATATCAACCATTATAGTAGTGGTGTAGGATATCAACCATTATAGTAGTGGTGTAGGATATCAACCATTATAGTAGTGGTGTGGGATATCAACCATTATAGTAGTGGTGTAGTAGTGGTGGATATCAACCATTATAGTAGTGGTGTGGGATATCAACCATTATAGTAGTGGTGTAGGATATCAACCATTATAGTAGTGGTGTAGGATATCAACCATTATAGTAGTGGTGTAGGATATCAACCATTATAGTAGTGGTGTAGGATATCAACCATTATAGTAGTGGTGTAGGATATCAACCATTATAGTAGTGGTGTGGGATATCAACCATTATAGTAGTGGTGTAGGATATCAACCATTATAGTAGTGGTGTGGGATATCAACCATTATAGTAGTGGTGTGGGATATCAACCATTATAGTAGTGGTGTGGGATATCAACCATTATAGTAGTGGTGTAGGATATCAACCATTATAGTAGTGGTGTGGGATATCAACCATTATAGTAGTGGTGTGGGATATCAACCATTATAGTAGTGGTGTGGGATATCAACCATTATAGTAGTGGTGTGGGATATCAACCATTATAGTAGTGGTGTGGGATATCAACCATTATAGTAGTGGTGTAGGATATCAACCATTATAGTAGTGGTGTGGGATATCAACCATTATAGTAGTGGTGTAGGATATCAACCATTATAGTAGTGGTGTAGGATATCAACCATTATAGTAGTGGTGTAGGATATCAACCATTATAGTAGTGGTGTAGGATATCAACCATTATAGTAGTGGTGTGGGATATCAACCATTATAGTAGTGGTGTGGGATATCAACCATTATAGTAGTGGTGTGGGATATCAACCATTATAGTAGTGGTGTGGGATATCAACCATTATAGTAGTGGTGTGGGATATCAACCATTATAGTAGTGGTGTAGGATATCAACCATTATAGTAGTGGTGTAGGATATCAACCATTATAGTAGTGGTGTAGGATATCAACCATTATAGTAGTGGTGTGGATATCAACCATTATAGTAGTGGTGTGGGATATCAACCATTATAGTAGTGGTGTGGGATATCAACCATTATAGTAGTGGTGTAGGATATCAACCATTATAGTAGTGGTGTAGGATATCAACCATTATAGTAGTGGTGTAGGATATCAACCATTATAGTAGTGGTGTAGGATATCAACCATTATAGTAGTGGTGTAGGATATCAACCATTATAGTAGTGGTGTAGGATATCAACCATTATAGTAGTGGTGTGGGATATCAACCATTATAGTAGTGGTGTGGGATATCAACCATTATAGTAGTGGTGTAGGATATCAACCATTATAGTAGTGGTGTGGGATATCAACCATTATAGTAGTGGTGTAGGATATCAACCATTATAGTAGTGGTGTGGGATATCAACCATTATAGTAGTGGTGTAGGATATCAACCATTATAGTAGTGGTGTAGGATATCAACCATTATAGTAGTGGTGTAGGATATCAACCATTATAGTAGTGGTGTAGGATATCAACCATTATAGTAGTGGTGTAGGATATCAACCATTATAGTAGTGGTGTAGGATATCAACCATTATAGTAGTGGTGTAGGATATCAACCATTATAGTAGTGGTGTAGGATATCAACCATTATAGTAGTGGTGTAGGATATCCACCATTATAGTATAAGTTGTTGATATCAAACATTATAGTAGTGGTGTAGGATATCAACCATTATAGTAGTGGTGTGGGATATCAACCATTATAGTAGTGGTGTAGGATATCAACCATTATAGTAGTGGTGTAGGATATCAACCATTATAGTAGTGGTGTAGGATATCAACCATTATAGTAGTGGTGTAGGATATCAACCATTATAGTAGTGGTGTGGGATATCAACCATTATAGTAGTGGTGTGGGATATCAACCATTATAGTAGTGGTGTAGGATATCAACCATTATAGTAGTGGTGTGGGATATCAACCATTATAGTAGTGGTGTGGGATATCAACCATTATAGTAGTGGTGTGGGATATCAACCATTATAGTAGTGGTGTGGGATATCAACCATTATAGTAGTGGTGTAGGATATCAACCATTATAGTAGTGGTGTAGGATATCAACCATTATAGTAGTGGTGTAGGATATCAACCATTATAGTAGTGGTGTAGGATATCAACCATTATAGTAGTGGTGTAGGATATCAACCATTATAGTAGTGGTGTAGGATATCAACCATTATAGTAGTGGTGTAGGATATCAACCATTATAGTAGTGGTGTAGGATATCAACCATTATAGTAGTGGTGTAGGATATCAACCATTATAGTAGTGGTGTAGGATATCAACCATTATAGTAGTGGTGTGGGATATCAACCATTATAGTAGTGGTGTAGGATATCAACCATTATAGTAGTGGTGTAGGATATCAACCATTATAGTAGTGGTGTAGGATATCAACCATTATAGTAGTGGTGTGGGATATCAACCATTATAGTAGTGGTGTGGGATATCAACCATTATAGTAGTGGTGTGGGATATCAACCATTATAGTAGTGGTGTGGGATATCAACCATTATAGTAGTGGTGTGGGATATCAACCATTATAGTAGTGGTGTAGGATATCAACCATTATAGTAGTGGTGTGGGATATCAACCATTATAGTAGTGGTGTGGGATATCAACCATTATAGTAGTGGTGTAGGATATCAACCATTATAGTAGTGGTGTAGGATATCAACCATTATAGTAGTGGTGTAGGATATCAACCATTATAGTAGTGGTGTGGGATATCAACCATTATAGTAGTGGTGTAGGATATCAACCATTATAGTAGTGGTGTAGGATATCAACCATTATAGTAGTGGTGTAGGATATCAACCATTATAGTAGTGGTGTAGGATATCAACCATTATAGTAGTGGTGTAGGATATCAACCATTATAGTAGTGGTGTGGGATATCAACCATTATAGTAGTGGTGTGGGATATCAACCATTATAGTAGTGGTGTGGGATATCAACCATTATAGTAGTGGTGTAGGATATCAACCATTATAGTAGTGGTGTGGGATATCAACCATTATAGTAGTGGTGTAGGATATCAACCATTATAGTAGTGGTGTAGGATATCAACCATTATAGTAGTGGTGTAGGATATCAACCATTATAGTAGTGGTGTAGGATATCAACCATTATAGTAGTGGTGTAGGATATCAACCATTATAGTAGTGGTGTAGGATATCAACCATTATAGTAGTGGTGTAGGATATCAACCATTATAGTAGTGGTGTGGGATATCAACCATTATAGTAGTGGTGTAGGATATCAACCATTATAGTAGTGGTGTAGGATATCAACCATTATAGTAGTGGTGTGGGATATCAACCATTATAATAGTGGTGTGGAATATCAACCATTATAGTAGTGGTGTGGGATATCAACCATTATAGTAGTGGTGTGGGATATCAACCATTATAGTAGTGGTGTGGGATATCAACCATTATAGTAGTGGTGTGGGATATCAACCATTATAGTAGTGGTGTGGGATATCAACCATTATAGTAGTGGTGTAGGATATCAACCATTATAGTAGTGGTGTAGGATATCAACCATTATAGTAGTGGTGTGGGATATCAACCATTATAGTAGTGGTGTAGGATATCAACCATTATAGTAGTGGTGTAGGATATCAACCATTATAGTAGTGGTGTGGGATATCAACCATTATAGTAGTGGTGTAGGATATCAACCATTATAGTAGTGGTGTAGGATATCAACCATTATAGTAGTGGTGTGGGATATCAACCATTATAGTAGTGGTGTAGGATATCAACCATTATAGTAGTGGTGTAGGATATCAACCATTATAGTAGTAGGATATCAACCATTATAGTAGTGGTGTGGGATATCAACCATTATAGTAGTGGTGTGGGATATCAACCATTATAGTAGTGGTGTAGGGATATCAACCATTATAGTAGTGGTGTAGGATATCAACCATTATAGTAGTGGTGTAGGATATCAACCATTATAGTAGTGGTGTAGGATATCAACCATTATAGTAGTGGTGTAGGATATCAACCATTATAGTAGTGGTGTAGGATATCAACCATTATAGTAGTGGTGTAGGATATCAACCATTATAGTAGTGGTGTAGGATATCAACCATTATAGTAGTGGTGTGGGATATCAACCATTATAGTAATGGTGTAGGATATCAACCATTATAGTAGTGGTGTAGGATATCAACCATTATAGTAGTGGTGTGGGATATCAACCATTATAGTAGTGGTGTAGGATATCAACCATTATAGTAGTGGTGTGGGATATCAACCATTATAGTAGTGGTGTAGGATATCAACCATTATAGTAGTGGTGTGGGATATCAACCATTATAGTAGTGGTGTGGGATATCAACCATTATAGTAGTGGTGTGGGATATCAACCATTATAGTAGTGGTGTGGGATATCAACCATTATAGTAGTGGTGTGGGATATCAACCATTATAGTAGTGGTGTAGGATATGTGGGATATCCACCATTATAGTAGTGGTGTAGGATATCAACCATTATAGTAGTGGTGTAGGATATCAACCATTATAGTAGTGGTGTGGGATATCAACCATTATAGTAGTGGTGTAGGATATCCACCATTATAGTAGTGGTGTAGGATATCAACCATTATAGTAGTGGTGTAGGATATCAACCATTATAGTAGTGGTGTAGGATATCAACCATTATAGTAGTGGTGTGGGATATCAACCATTATAGTAGTGGTGTAGGATATCAACCATTATAGTAGTGGTGTGGGATATCAACCATTATAGTGGTGTGGTGTGGGATATGGGATATCAACCATTATAGTAGTGGTGTAGGATATAAACCATTATAGTAGTGGTGTGGGATATCAACCATTATAGTAGTGGTGTAGGATATCAACCATTATAGTAGTGGTGTAGGATATCAACCATTATAGTAGTGGTGTAGGATATCAACCATTATAGTAGTGGTGTAGGATATCCACCATTATAGTAGTGGTGTGGATATCAACCATTATAGTAGTGGTGTAGGATATCAACCATTATAGTAGTGGTGTGGGATATCAACCATTATAGTAGTGGTGTGTAGGATATCAACCATTATAGTAGTGGTGTAGGATATCAACCATTATAGTAGTGGTGTAGGATATCAACCATTATAGTAGTGGTGTAGGATATCAACCATTATAGTAGTGGTGTAGGATATCAACCATTATAGTAGTGGTGTAGGATATCAACCATTATAGTAGTGGTGTAGGATATCAACCATTATAGTAGTGGTGTAGGATATCAACCATTATAGTAGTGGTGTGGGATATCAACCATTATAGTAGTGGTGTAGGATATCAACCATTATAGTAGTGGTGTGGGATATCAACCATTATAGTAGTGGTGTAGGATATCAACCATTATAGTAGTGGTGTGGGATATCAACCATTATAGTAGTGGTGTAGGATATCAACCATTATAGTAGTGGTGTGGGATATCAACCATTATAGTAGTGGTGTGGGATATCAACCATTATAGTAGTGGTGTAGGATATCAACCATTATAGTAGTGGTGTAGGATATCAACCATTATAGTAGTGGTGTAGGATATCAACCATTATAGTAGTGGTGTAGGATATCAACCATTATAGTAGTGGTGTAGGATATCAACCATTATAGTAGTGGTGTAGGATATCAACCATTATAGTAGTGGTGTGGGATATCAACCATTATAGTAGTGGTGTAGGATATCAACCATTATAGTAGTGGTGTGGGATATCAACCATTATAGTAGTGGTGTAGGATATCAACCATTATAGTAGTGGTGTGGGATATCAACCATTATAGTAGTGGTGTAGGATATCAACCATTATAGTAGTGGTGTGGGATATCAACCATTATAGTAGTGGTGTGGGATATCAACCATTATAGTAGTGGTGTAGGATATCAACCATTATAGTAGTGGTGTGGGATATCAACCATTATAGTAGTGGTGTGGGATATCAACCATTATAGTAGTGGTGTGGGATATCAACCATTATAGTAGTGGTGTGGGATATCAACCATTATAGTAGTGGTGTAGGATATCAACCATTATAGTAGTGGTGTGGGATATCAACCATTATAGTAGTGGTGTGGGATATCAACCATTATAGTAGTGGTGTAGGATATCAACCATTATAGTAGTGGTGTAGGATATCAACCATTATAGTATAGGATATCAACCATTATAGTAGTGGTGTAGGATATCAACCATTATAGTAGTGGTGTGGGATATCAACCATTATAGTAGTGGTGTGGGATATCAACCATTATAGTAGTGGTGTGGGATATCAACCATTATATAGTAGTGGTGTGGGATATCAACCATTATAGTAATGGTGTAGGATATCAACCATTATAGTAGTGGTGTGGGATATCAACCATTATAGTAGTGGTGTGGGATATCAACCATTATAGTAGTGGTGTAGGATATCAACCATTATAGTAGTGGTGTAGGATATCAACCATTATAGTAGTGGTGTAGGATATCAACCATTATAGTAGTGGTGTAGGATATCAACCATTATAGTAGTGGTGTGGGATATCAACCATTATAGTAGTGGTGTGGGATATCAACCATTATAGTAGTGGTGTAGGATATCAACCATTATAGTAGTGGTGTAGGATATCAACCATTATAGTAGTGGTGTAGGATATCAACCATTATAGTAGTGGTGTGTGGGATATCAACCATTATAGTAGTGGTGTAGGATATCAACCATTATAGTAGTGGTGTAGGATATCAACCATTATAGTAGTGGTGTAGGATATCAACCATTATAGTAGTGGTGTAGGATATCAACCATTATAGTAGTGGTGTAGGATATCAACCATTATAGTAGTGGTGTAGGATATCAACCATTATAGTAGTGGTGTAGGATATCAACCATTATAGTAGTGGTGTGGGATATCAACCATTATAGTAGTGGTGTAGGATATCAACCATTATAGTAGTGGTGTAGGATATCAACCATTATAGTAGTGGTGTAGGATATCAACCATTATAGTAGTGGTGTAGGATATCAACCATTATAGTAGTGGTGTGTAGGATATCAACCATTATAGTAGTGGTGTGGGATATCAACCATTATAGTAGTGGTGTGGGATATCAACCATTATAGTAATGGTGTAGGATAACAACCATTTTAGTAGTGGTGTGGGATATCAACCATTATAGTAGTGGTGTGGGATATCAACCATTATAGTAGTGGTGTAGGATATCAACCATTATAGTAGTGGTGTGGGATATCAACCATTATAGTAGTGGTGTAGGATATCAACCATTATAGTAGTGGTGTAGGATATCAACCATTATAGTAGTGGTGTAGGATATCAACCATTATAGTAGTGGTGTAGGATATCAACCATTATAGTAGTGGTGTAGGATATCAACCATTATAGTAGTGGTGTAGGATATCAACCATTATAGTAGTGGTGTAGGATATCAACCATTATAGTAGTGGTGTGGGATATCAACCATTATAGTAGTGGTGTGGGATATCAACCATTATAGTAGTGGTGTGGGATATCAACCATTATAGTAGTGGTGTAGGATATCCAACCATTATAGTAGTGGTGTGGGATATCAACCATTATAGTAGTGGTGTGGGATATCAACCATTATAGTAGTGGTGTGGGATATCAACCATTATAGTAGTGGTGTGGGATATCAACCATTATAGTAGTGGTGTGGGATATCAACCATTATAGTAGTGGTGTAGGATATCAACCATTATAGTAGTGGTGTAGGATATCAACCATTATAGTAGTGGTGTAGGATATCAACCATTATAGTAGTGGTGTGGGATATCAACCATTATAGTAGTGGTGTAGGATATCAACCATTATAGTAGTGGTGTAGGATATCAACCATTATAGTAGTGGTGTGGGATATCAACCATTATAGTAGTGGTGTAGGATATCAACCATTATAGTAGTGGTGTGGGATATCAACCATTATAGTAGTGGTGTGGGATATCAACCATTATAGTAGTGGTGTAGGATATCAACCATTATAGTAGTGGTGTGGGATATCAACCATTATAGTAGTGGTGTGGGATATCAGGATATCAAACCATTATAGTAGTGGTGTGGGATATCAACCATTATAGTAGTGGTGTGGGATATCAACCATTATAGTAGTGGTGTGGGATATCAACCATTATAGTAGTGGTGTGGGATATCAACCATTATAGTAGTGGTGTAGGATATCAACCATTATAGTAGTGGTGTAGGATATCAACCATTATAGTAGTGGTGTAGGATATCAACCATTATAGTAGTGGTGTGGGATATCAACCATTATAGTAGTGGTGTAGGATATCAACCATTATAGTAGTGGTGTAGGATATCAACCATTATAGTAGTGGTGTAGGATATCAACCATTATAGTAGTGGTGTATCAACCATTAAGTAGGTGTGGGATATCAACCATTATAGTAGTGGTGTAGGATATCAACCATTATAGTAGTGGTGTGGGATATCAACCATTATAGTAGTGGTGTGGGATATCAACCATTATAGTAGTGGTGTGGGATATCAACCATTATAGTAGTGGGTGTGGGATATCACCATTATGTAGTGGTGTGGGATATCAACCATTATAGTAGTGGTGTGGGATATCAACCATTATAGTAGTGGTGTAGGATATCAACCATTATAGTAGTGGTGTAGGATATCAACCATTATAGTAGTGGTGTAGGATATCAACCATTATAGTAGTGGTGTAGGATATCATTATAGTAACCATTATAGTGGTGGTGTAGGATATCAACCATTATAGTAGTGGTGTAGGATATCAACCATTATAGTAGTGGTGTGGGATATCAACCATTATAGTAGTGGTGTGGGATATCAACCATTATAGTAGTGGTGTGGGATATCAACCATTATAGTAGTGGTGTGGGATATCAACCATTATAGTAGTGGTGTAGGATATCAACCATTATAGTAGTGGTGTAGGATATCAACCATTATAGTAGTGGTGTAGGATATCAACCATTATAGTAGTGGT